>NW_015150644.1:809224-814753 GCF_000732505.1 Cyprinodon variegatus
ATAGATAGATAGATAGATAGATAGATAGATAGATAGATAGATAGATAGATAGATAGATAGATAGGTAGATAGATCATTTCTCCTGTTTTTTGTAAGTTTGAAGACGTTTTGCTTCAAAATTGAATTGAAATTGAACTTGATTTGAAAAAGCTTCCTGGATGGGAAGCGAAAAGTCTTCAAACTTGGAAACAAAGTCCAGTGGATTGTTTTTTAACTATGACCTGGATGGCTGAGAATCTTCACCACCATGCTGAGTTTGATGTTTCCGTAGGTGTGGTATAATATGAGCCTCTCCAGGCTAACAGAGTTGTCCGGTATGGATGGGCTGAGCCATGTCTCTGTCAGAATGACAGCGCAGCAGTTACTAAACTCCCTTTATGACAATAGTATTTGTTGTAGATGGTCTATTTTGTTGTCCAGTTGGTGGAAGTTGGAGAGCTGGATTGAAGGGAGCGGTGGTAGGTAGGGGTTCTGTCAGGTTTATTCGATGATGATTATAAAATTATTGTATGTGCATATGGAACTTTAAAAAAAGGAGATGCTTAACTCTGTTTACTGCAACTTTGGTAGAAAACTGCTGATGTTTGTGCAAGGCAAATCACAGTTATCAGGAGACCACTCTATTCTGTGATTCAATCAAGAGGAGCATTTTGTCCTATGACTTGATCAATTGCCTTGTCAGAAGAACACTGTTCTGTAACCCACCCCATGTGTTATGATCTGCTAATAAAAAGGCTTCTGCTGAGGAAACCCACCAGAGAGCAAGATGTGGCTGAACGTGGCTCTCTCCCTCTGCAGAGGCCAAAAATCCCTATTCTGTGCGGACTCAGTTTCTTTTTACTAAACCTGCAATTTTGAACGTAACAGGTTCGCTTTTAGCTTCGCTGTTAGCCAGTCTCTGTACCCACACTTTCGTCTATGGTCACCCCGTTTTTCGTTGCTCTTCCCCCGGTGTGTGCTGTTCAGTGAGTCCACTAGATTATGGGCCTGTGGGCCTTGTGCTCAAAGTACTCCGAAGCTCCTTAAACAATCCAGAGTATTTAAGAGTCCAGAAAAAAGCCTTCAAAAACTAACTTACTGAATTGATGCATAGTTTGTAGCATGCTAGGCGGCATATTTGGAATAAAATACTCGCAGGTTGCTGAGAGCTGAGCCATTACAGCGCCGCCATCTTAAAAACAATCTTAGAAACAATGTTGTCAAACTGTAATTGTTACTCATGATCTGCCTGTGGTTTTAATTTTATAACTTTTGCTACCTCTTGGTCAGGACACCCTTGTTAAAGAGATTTTTAATCTGATTAGACTAATTTAGGAAAAGGTGGAATCGAGGGCTGAATTCATCTGGTTTTCACCCTATGACCCAGTGTCACTCCCATGCCTCCGCTCGGCCTCTATCACGCGTCATTGGTGATGGCTGGTGCAAAGGAAATGAGAGTGCTTTAATAAGCTCCTTCTCTATTTCATTTCTAGATGCTTACAAAAGATCGGGATGAAAAGGGACAAGCTGGATCATTATAAAAAGCATTGTCTTCTTTTGTAAAAACACATTCAAGGTCAGGTTTACAGAAAAAGGACAATGTTCAATCAGCCATTTATGCCTTTTGCTTTTCTTCCGTCAGTGTCAGTCAGAAGACAGTAGAGGCTGTATTTGTATGCGAGGTGAGCAGCCTGTAAGAAATCAGAGGAAAATCAATAGGAGCTCGAAGAAACTCCAATGTCAACATGTTTGTCTATTTTAACTCATCCGCCTTCAACACAAACACACACATCCTTCAGTCCAACCTGCTTCTTCAGGTGAAGGAACAGCTTTACGCAACCCATCAATCAGTGAACCAGAGGGTGTCAGTGCTACAAAAAAATAGGAATGCAGTTTTGTCAAAGCAAAGAGTCTTTACTTAAAGACATAGTGGAGGATTTTCGTGAATTTTTGAAGAGACCCGCCCTCTCCACCTCAAAGAAATCTGCATGCACAACCCTGTACCCGCTCCCGAGAGGGAACGCCTATTAAACATGTGCGAGAGCATGCATGAGCCCATTTCTACTCGTGCACACCATGTTTAATAGTTACTATTTTTACAGCTCTTGCACACTTACTGTAGCCTCGTGAGACCATCCTGATCTCGCGAGCTTTCAAGATTTCACTCGCAGATCAGTCTGGAGACTCTCCGTTGAAGAAAATTTGGAGCCGAAAATTTGGAGCCGTCCAATCAGCGTTGGCTTTGAGGCGGGTTGAGGTGTGACGCAAAGAGAAGCGCGACAGTTCAGTCTTAGACTTAGACTTAGACTTGACTTTATTAATCCCTTGGGATTACTCCCTTCGGGAAATTATATTTCCAGTAGCAGGAAAAAAAAATTGCACATACAAGAAAATAGAGGATGTTTAGGCACAGTATATACAATAGAAAAATAAAATCTATTAAATAAGATGTAGGAAGATGTATTGGGGGATGAGGATAGACAAATAAATACAAAGGGCTATAGCAAAACAATGACTTAAATTAACAGTTATGTAGTGTATTGCACTTGGATGGTTGAGGAAAGAGAGTGTCCAGATTATAAAAACCACAGCGAGTATCTACAACTCCTTCACTTCTGTTCTCTTAACTCTATTTCCCCCCCAGAGAGGAGTTATAGAGCCTGATGGCATGAGGGACAAAGGAGTCTAGAGAACATGGCTAACATTAGCCCTGGCTGCTGCAGACGGGGTTATATGGACTTAAGTTCAGCCTCTCTCTTCAACCCCAGTCTCCATGATGAACGCTGAATGAGGTCACACCTTCATGGCTCTCAGCATGCAGGTTCTTCCCAAAGATCATCTAACTGACAGTTGCTTTCCTCCGAGGCTCCATCTATCATCTCTCTGTGTCACGCCAACTGACAAAAAGCACGACAAAAACATCAAAAAACCTCTTTCTTTTACTTCCATAAACAAAACAAATCTTCAGGCAGACCTGCAGGGGGCAATAAATCATTTGCATTTTGCAACATTACCAGCAAAGCACCCCAACCAACTTCCTGTCAAGGGGAGGAACTTCCTGTTAAACGGCCATCTTGAACACCAGTTCAATACATGCTGTGGAGGAAAAAGGAGGAACGTTTGTTGAGAGCAAAAGTTTGAAGAAACAAGCCAAACCAAGAAAACTAAAATCCCTCAGTTCACCGTCAAACGCAACTGGTAGGAGATTTGACTTTCTTGAATTACTCACCTGTTGTTGTGGAAGTGGAAAGAATTAACTTCTGCTTAACCATGTGCTCCACATGTGCACATGTAAAATGTTTGTCACAGTTTTGCATTTGACTTAGTCTATTTTAAAGTTAGTGGCTTGCAGTTAATTATTTTCACTTAATTTGTTTGCCTAGTTTGAAGTCTGAAGTTTATGTTAAGCTTGAAAATGCAGCTTATTTTTTAATTATTGACTCAAACCAGTCAAATTGTTTGGAACAGCAAACCTGATGGCTTTATTGGATTTATACTTTTGTTTGACACTCCACTATTTGCATATCTTATTTATTTAAGTTAAATGTTAAACAGGATATATTTATGTGAGATTAATGCTAAAGCTTAAAAGTTTATTGGCACTTATGCTGACTTAATGCTAAGGCATTGCTACTTTGGTTGCATTCAAAGTTAGTTGTAATTAGTGATAGATTAGAACTTGATTCTTTATTTTTACATTTGAAGGATTTGTTTGTTTAAACTTGAAATAACGCAATATCTCCTGTTACTCTTCTGTTCAAGGTTTTCAACCTGAATGGCTGAATGAACCGTTCACCAATCAAATCAAACAAATTTCAATAAAAAAACAAAAAGGGGAAATCCTTGTTCTGAGTTGTTTCTTGCTGACTGGGCTCTTTCAAGTTGAGTATTACTGAAGGGAAAAAATCAAAATCACAACAAAAACTTGACACTCTGCCTTCATCCAAGGAGAAGGTTGCTCATCCTTTTCAGAGCAACTTTAAGCATCAGCGTCCTCTGAAGCCATTCCTAGAAATAATAAAACTTTA
Organism: Cyprinodon variegatus; assembly: GCF_000732505.1. Lineage (NCBI taxonomy): Eukaryota > Metazoa > Chordata > Actinopteri > Cyprinodontiformes > Cyprinodontidae > Cyprinodon > Cyprinodon variegatus. Next base: position 813,232 of record NW_015150644.1, read on the forward strand.
GCGTTGAGTTTGAGGCTATATACAAATAAATACAAGTGCATGTTGGACTACTCTATAAAGCCTGGAACTCCACGCTATTCCTGATATTCTGAATTGAAAAACCTTCCTGGATGGGAAGAGAAACATCTTCAAACTTAGAAGTCCAGTGGATTGTTTTTTTTTTTTACCTTTTTTTTTTTTTTTTATGTTCTAATGTTCTACTCCGAGGGTCAGCAACCTCTTTAGCCCTAAGAGGAATTTATTTTTGGTATTTCTGGTCAAAGTTTCTAAAAAGAAACACAGTGAAAGGTGTCAGACACATGGCCTAGTTAAAGTCCTGAGCTGATTAAAATCATGTGGTTGAGGCTCAGGAAGCCATTGCTTGTTAAACTTTCCTGGAGTTTCTTTGTCAGTAAATTTGGCTTAAAACAGCAGGTCTGATGTGTAGCTGGAATAATTTAAGGTAAAAGAGAAACGATGCCGTCTGTTTAAGCACATATCAACCAGGGGTCCTGCATCAACATCATCAAATACGCACATCTGAAGGCCAGGAGAGGTGTTCACAGTATTGCATCATAAAACATTTCCCCTGCTCGTTCTCCCTGAAGACAGAGACGACTATCTGTGCGTTTTGATGCGTGAATCGTTTCCTTTTTCATAGTTAATGAGCCTGGAGTCGGGAAACAAGCAATCGACTTATCCTGAAACCCCGCCATAGATTTTACAACCACAAACATTACAGATGGTTGACTCCTGATCATTTTTGTCATTGATTTTTCTTCACAAGGCCAAATGCAGCATGGCGCAGGACACGAAGAAATTGTCACATAAATCTGCTTTGTAGCAAAACTGTCTGCTGGAGGTTGGATCAGAGAAAATATGTGAACTTCTTTTGAACACTTCAAAAATATAAAAAATTAAAAGAGGACAATATTTACAGGACTTTGGAGGCTTGTTGAGAATCTCCTTTTTCTGCTGCATTTGCACCTATTATATAACGGACAGAACTTTTATGTTTTTAAATAAACTGCTTTTATTATACCTAATAAGTAATAAATCTGAGGAATAAGAAATAAGATGATACAGATGTGTTGGTCTTATTTTAACCATTTACCACTCAAATCAAGTGAAAATACACATTTACATAGTAAGGATTTTTTATTTTTGTTTTTTTATTGTACAAATTTTAGTTTAAGTCAATTCAATTCAGTTTATTTCTATAGCGCCAACACACATCATCTCAAGGCTCTTTACAGTTCAACAGATCATCCTGGCAGATTGGTTCAAAGTTTTCTATCTAAGGAAAACCAGCTGATTGCATTGACTCGAATGCAATCTCTCAGACTAAGCATGCTTGTAGCGACAGTGGAGAGGAAAAACTCCCTTTTAGCAGGAAGAAAGAAGCAGAGATACAAAAGGCAACTGTACAAGGTGGCCCCGTCCAGGAAACACACAGCCAGGCAGGCGAATGTAGTCCCAGGACTACACTGAAAAACAAGCCAAGCTCCAACATCTAGAAACAAAGGTGTTGATGGCAGCAGCA
>NW_015150644.1:815152-819969 GCF_000732505.1 Cyprinodon variegatus
GTAAGCCTATAACAGCAGAACTGTTATAGGCTTACTGTTATAGGATAACCTGAGCCACTTAGCCTTAAAAGTAGGCAAGTCAAGAAGTTTAGTTAACTTTTTCAGGGCATCTGTGTGAATAAGTTTTGCTTTTGGCTTAATATTTAAAATTATTTCTACTTTGAAAGTATGAATCTCTACTACAGCTTACTTTCTTGCAAGGAAGCAATTAAAATTTGAGTTACCTCTCAAGATTGAAACTAATGTGCTTCAACGAAACAGCATACGTTTAACAAACCAATTGGCAAAATTGTATTTAATAAGATTAGTTTTTAGTCGTCCCTTGAAGAAGCTGATCTGAGAGGAGGAAGAACACTCCAGAGTCTTGGAACCAGGGAAGAAAAGGCTCTGTCTCCTTTAGTTTTTAAGATTATATGGGGGATAATCAGCAGGTCTGGGATCAATGTAAATTAGTGTCTGTCTGTCTGTTTGCCAACTCGTTCTTGTCGTCTCCCGCTTCATCCAGGCCCGGGTCACGGGGGCAGTCTCAGTAGAGACTCTCAGACTTCCTGTTCCACAGACTCCTCGTCCAGCGCTGCTGGGGGAAGCCCGATGCGCTCCCAGGCCAGCGAGAGACAACGCCCTTCCAGTGTATCCTAACTCACCTGGGCCTCCTCCTGGTGGGGAAACAGCCATAGGCAGCTCTAAACAAATGGGTTTTTAACTTTGACCTAAAGTAACTTTTGTTCCAGATCAGTGGAGCATAGATGCTGCTTCTCCATGTTTGGTTCTAGTTCTGGATGAACAGAGTGGGCTGGAACTGGAAGACCTGAGTGGTCTGGGAGGTTGATCCACGGAAAACAGATCTTATTATATCTTGTTATGCTGATCTTTACAGTGATTTTTTTCTGGTGCGAAGATGATTATTCTCATTTAGTTTAAGCAAAATTTCATACATCCAGCTTTTAATTGAATTAAGACAGCTAAACAAGGTGGAGTTAATAGATCCTTAATCCCTTGAGCTCAGCCGGTCCGGTACATGGTCCAACTGACACCTGCTCATGTTTATCTATTTCTAAAAATGGCCAAAACCCAGTCTCATTATGTTTCATCCAAACGCCTTTCAAATCTGGCTTTAAAATTTCTAAAACTTGCTAAAAAAAAAATTTCACAAATACTTTGTTTTATAGCTGTGTAAACAAATAAAATGAGATTTAAAATTCCACCTGACATGTGTGACTCTGCAGGAGTAAAGCAACAGCAGGTATTCATGTTTAGCCCCGCCCCCTAATGGCCGCCATTTTTGGAAACTAGAGGCTCAGACCTTTCCAAGGAGGGGTCGGAGGTCATTTTGCGACCATTTCAGGTGATGTAACCAGCATTTGTTACATAAGCTGCTCTATTATTCTTATTTTCTATTCAGTTTGGTGATTTTTTTTTTTGTAAATTTCAATGACACAACGACTAAATCTGAGGAGCAAAGACTTTGTCTTATGCTGAAGGTCTCCAATAATGGAAATCAGCATATTTTTCTGACCAGATTCCCTTTTATTAGTGGAAAAAAAAAAACTTTTCCTCCTAGCACTCTGCCCACTAAAACCTTTGTGGAACAAACATGCTTCAACTTATTCCGTCCAAATTTGCTTGAGTTCTAGTTAAGATGTGGACCTACAAAGTCTGAGGCTTCATCCAGAGTTTCAAATGGGCTTTCATGGTGTTTTGGAGATTTTATTTGGGAAAAACAATTGGTTTTCATTTGTTGATATTTAGAATAGTAGTTCCACCTGAAAAATATTCCTGAATGCCTTTCTCTCAAAAAAAATAATAATAATAATACCGGTAATTGTAATTCCAATTCATGCTTTTGGAGCTGTATTTGCTTTTATTTACATATCTAATTTCAGGCAGAATTTGCTCGTAAGACCCTCAGGGCTTAAGATATGACAGTAGCGGGTAGAGCCGGGAGCAGGTACAAAAGGAACAGCAATAGCTCTGGGAAAGAGCCCTGCTTCAACCTGATGACTGAGACCCAAAAACCCAAACAATCTGATGGGATTATTTTACATAAGTAGTTTAATTTAGATCCACAACATGTTCAACACTTCAGATCAGCATCAGAGTTATCAAAAATGTCTAATGCATGTTGTTTCTGACACATTGGAGGTTTTTGTTAATGTAGTTTCTAATTAACCCTAGAGGATATAAAAAAAATCAAATAGCAAAATACCATAAAGACATGTTTTGTTTTTAAAGCACCTATAAACAAAGATTTTGGTGTTTTTATTTCATTTGACTAGAAAAACTCAAGAAGAAACAACGAAAAAAAGGCTGATCTACTCCTTCAAGGACAAATGCTAATCTCCTCCACTGAACAGAAAGAAAAAAACAACAAAAGCATATTTAAGAACAAAAAAACACAGGCTGTATGTCACACACTTGACCCCCCCATGCGAATAAATAAATAACTGCAGCAACACTACGGAGAATGTAATGAAGGACAGCCACACACCTGAACAGACAGGAAGATGGTTGCAGAACAAGAGCTGGATGGATTCTCCTTTATGGACGCTCTTTTCTAAAGTGGAAATTTCCCCGGAGGAAATCAGCAAGAAAGTAGAAACCATTTATGTGTGCAGGCCTCCCTTTTGAACAGAAACAATCCTGTAGAAACCCTCACATCTCAGGGAGCCGTGCCGCTCTGACCTTCATCACTCCTCCACCTGGAGAGACTTTCAATTTCCTGCATTTCGTGAGGGATATAAACACGAGTGTGAAAATTAGGCTCACATGCTTATTATATGCCAGTGGACAGAAGAAACAGCATGAAAACAGAATTAGATAAATTAATTTTGAATCATCCAAACTTCATTGCATCTATTTTTAGCCAATTTAAAAAATTAAATGCAGGAAATTGCTGTAACTTATGAAGGAATTTGTAAAGTTAAACTAGAGATTCTCATTTAATCCAAGTACTGGCTGTGTTATTGTCAGTGAATTGAGATGTTTTGGGGAATTAAAAATGTCTGGTTTAATAACATCAGAGCTTCATTTAAATGCCGTAGCCTAATAGACGTTTTCTGCAAAAAAGATGTCCGGTCTGTTAGAAGAGGTACCTAATAAAGTGGCCAGTCAGTTTTATCTATTCAGCTGCTTTTTCACCCAAAGGAAGCTGGAAACATTTCGACAGATAAAAAAAAGGAACAGGAAGTCTGCTAATACTCGTCTTGCCTGCAGTTCCAAAATTCAGTCACTTTTACACAACGACACGACAAAGCCAGTGTCAATAAAGAAGCAGAAGTCCAAGCCAGAAGATCTGAGATCCAAAGAGGTACCAAAGGGAATTCCAAGCCAGGGTAGGGAGACAGATCGAAGGTCGCCAGCAGGCAGAATCCAAAGAAAGTCCGAAGACAGTTCAGGCAAACAGACCAGAACAGGGGCAGAAACTAGTCAGGATCGGGCAATCAGAATAAACACACTTGGCATGCTAGAGAACTCTCACCTACGGCTGGAATAATCTGTCACTGATGGCTGGGACCAAGCAGTATAAATAGGAACTGGAACAGGTGGATTTTAGGAGTGATAATGAAAACTGGATGAAGCTAAGCAGGTGGGTGAACTAAATCAATAATCCAATTACTAGTGCCAATCAATCAGTTTGTCAAAGAATGAAACTTTAGGGATCCGTTTGGTCAGTTTTGATGCCCAGAGTTGTTCCGATGGAGAGGCGAGGCTGAAGGCTAGTCTCTCATCTGCTAGGTGAAACTCTCTTTTCCCCTCGATTTCCATGTTGTGGAGCTGACATTTAATAGATCTGATGTGTGTATGAGTGCGCTTTCCAACAACAACAGCTGAGTGTTCCAACTCTTTGCCCTCAGCTGCACCTTCAGTCCCACAGGTCCAGCTCTACACACACAATTGTTCCCTCATTCTTTGACCTCCTGACTCTTTTCTTTCATTTATTATTTATTTCTTGCAGATAAAGCAGAAACATCTCAAAGTCACTGGTAAAAAGGTGAAAAGTTCATTTAAATCACGCCACAGCCTCTGGGAACATTGGAGAAAGAAAAGCATCTTCTTGGAGAGGTCACATTGAACAACAGCCACTGAACAAACAGGAATCCTGAAGCGGTAGCACTCCGCTCCTAGACCCTTTTGGTATTCTAACAATTGTATAACGATTTAATGGGTACAGCTTTACTTTAAAAACCTTTACCTGATTTAACTGGAGTGATTGTCGGGTTCAAATTATTCCTGAAATTTTCAATAAATAAAAGCCAGGATTGGTGTCAGAGCTATCATAATATTTTAAATAACCAATAAGGAGGAAAAAAATGCTGGGTACCCTGGTCTGATACTGCTAAAAAAAAAGAACAAATCCACCAAATTCCAAAGAACAGAATTGTTTGAAAGATTAGAGAAAAAAAAGATAAAGCCTGTCTTAAAAACTTTGAATCTTCAAATGAATCTCAGCTCACATACAACATTTAAATTAAATAAGCCTTATTGGTCACTGCAGCTGTACATTACTCTGCATTAAGCTCATCCCTTAAGGAGCAGAGGCCAGCTTAAAGTGCCTTGGGAGCAATCTGGGGTTCATGCTGGGTTCAAATATAGCAGAATGGGAGAATAGAGATAGAAAGCAGCAGAATGATGTCCTCCAGCAGTCTAAGTCTATAGCAGCACAAATGTAGAAAATAGCTCAGGATAGCCAAAGTATTTTGGATGAGGTAAAAAAACAGTAGAGGCACATTGGGGTAAAGGTAGAGCCTTAAGAGAGGAGAAACATCTATCCAGACTGAAAAACTCACCAGGATGTTAATGCTAGGGCTGGGCGATAT
>NW_015150644.1:821783-823694 GCF_000732505.1 Cyprinodon variegatus
AGCCAATTTCTGACATACTATTCTGCGACTCGTTTTAGCCTATTTCTGACATCATACTATACTACGACTCGTTTTAGCCTATTTCTGACATCATACTATACTATGACTCGTTTTAGCCAATTTCTGACGTCATAGTATACTATGACTCGTTTTAGCCAATTTCTGACATACTATTCTGCGACTCGTTTTAGCCTATTTCTGACATCATACTATACTACGACTCGTTTTAGCCTATTTCTGACATCATACTATACTATGACTCGTTTTAGCCTATTTCTGACATCATACTATACTATGACTCGTTTTAGCCAATTTCTGACGTCATAGTATACTATGACTCATTGTGGCCTATTTTTCACATCATACTATACTATGACTCGTTTTAGCCTATTTCTCATGTCATACTATACTATGACTTATTTTAGCCTATTTCTGACGTGATACTAAACTTTGACTCGTTTTAGCCTATTTCTGGCGTCATACTATACTATGACAAATTTTAGCCCATTTGTGACGTGATACTATGCTATGACTCATTTTAGCCTATTTCTGACGTCATACTATACTGACTCATTTTAGCCTATACTATGACTCATTTTGGCCTATTTTTGATGTCATGCTATACTATGACTCATTTTAGCCTATTTCTGGCGTTATACTATACTATGACTCGTTTTAGCCTATTTCTGATATCATAGTATACTATGACTTATTTTAGCCTATTTCTGACGTCATACTATACTATGACTCATTTTAGCCTATTTCTAATGTCATACTACTATGACCCGTTTTAGCCTATTTCTAACGTCATACTATACTATGACTCATTTTAGCCTATTTCTGATGTCATACTATACTATGACTCGTTTTAGCCTATTTCTGAAGTCATAGTATACTATGACTCATTTTAGCCTATTTCTGACGTCATACTATACTATGACTCATTGTGGCCTATTTTTCACATCATACTATACTATGACTCGTTTTAGCCTATTTCTGACGTTATACTATACTATGACCTATTTTAGCCTATTTCTGACGTCATACTATACTATGACTAATTTTAGACAATTTCTGATATCATATTAGACTATGACTCATTTTAGACTATTTCTGACATCATACTATACTATGACTCATTTTAGCCTATTTCTGACATCATACTATACTATGACTCATTTTCGCCTATTTCTGACGTTATACTATACTATGACCTATTTTAGCCTATTTCTGATGTCATACTATACTATGACTTATTTTAGCCTATTTCTGACGTCATACTATACTATGACTAATTTTAGACAATTTCTGATATCATACTATACTATGACTCGTTTTAGCCTATTTCCAAAGTCATACTATACTATGAATCGTTTTAGCCTATTTCTGACATCATACTATACTATGACTAATTTTAGGCAATTTCTGACATCATACTATACTATGACTTTTTTTAGCCTATTTCTGACGTCATACTATACTATGACTCATTTTAGCCTATTTCTCACATCATACTATACTATGACTCATTTTAGCCTCTTTCTGACATAATACTATACTATGACTCATTTTAGCCTATTTCTGACATCATACTATACTATGACTCATTTTAGCCTATTTCTGACGTCATACTATACTATGACTCATTTTAGCCTATTTCTCACGTCATACTATACTATGACTCGTTTTAGCCTATTTCTGACTTCATACTATACTATGACTCATTTTAGCCTATTTCTGACGTCAAACTATACTATAACTCATTTTTTTCTATTTCTGACAACATACTATACTATGACTCATTTTATCCTATTTCTGACATCATACTATACTATGACTCATTTTAGCCTATTTCTGACGTCATACTATACTATGACTCGTTTTAGCCTATTTCTGACTTCATACTATACT
>NW_015150644.1:825340-830399 GCF_000732505.1 Cyprinodon variegatus
TTTCAGCCTATTTCTGACGTCATACTATACTATGACTAATTTTAGCCTATTTCCGATGTCATACTATACTATGACCATTTTTATTCCAATTCTGATGTCATACTATACTATGACTCATTTTAGCCTATTTCTGATGTCATACTATACTATGACTCATTTTTCCCTATTTCTGATGTCATACTATACTATGACTCATTTTAGCCTCTTTCTGACGTCATACTATACAAGACTAATTTTAGCGTATTTCCGATGTCATACTATACTATGACCATTTTTATTCCAATTCTGATGTCATACTATACTATGACTAATTTTAGGCAATTTCTGACATCATATTAGACTATGACTCATTTTAGCCTATTTCTGATGTCATACTATACTATGACTCGTTTTAGCCTATTTCTGACGTCATACTATTCTATGACTTATTTTAGCCTATTTCTGACGTCATACTATACTATGACTCATTTTAGCCTATTTCTGACGTCATACTATACTATGACTAATTTTAGGCAATTTCTGACATCATATTAGACTATGACTCATTTTACCCTATTTCTAACATCATACTATACTATGTCTTTTTCAGCCTATTTACGATGTCATACGATACTGTCTTTTTCAGCCTATTTCTGACATCATACTATACTAGTCATTAGTTACTTCATGTGTTGTTGGCTGATATAATATTACTCTACAATCCGAGTGGCCAAACAGAGATTAGGAGGAGCTTCTATCTGCTGCTTGCTGGCTTCACCTCAACATGGCAGACCGGGATCTCATTGAGCGAGACCTTGGTTTTTGTTTTGTTTGTTTTTTTCTGTGGATATGCAAAAAAACAGTACTCGCATCCCAGGTCCACCAGGTCATCCAGAGATGCTCCCAATTCCAGGAGTCCAGGGAGCCACGGCTGAGCTCAGACAGGCTCTGAAACTCGGATAGCAACTGTGGAGGATTTTAAATGTAGTGGAAGATGGCAGACAGAGAAAGCCTCATGGCAAGGCAGAGGCAGCAGTTAGCTGGTTCCAGATCTGAAGCTACTGGAGATGATGAATGATCTGACTGTCCTTCTAAGGGCTACATTTAAACTCCCTCTTTATGCTTTGTGTCCAAGCAAATTTGTGATTTATACTGAAAGTTTTGCAAAGCTCCAACTTCTAAACTTTTATCAGAGATAAAACATTTGATGCATTTTTCTAAATTGCAGAAAAAAAGAAAAAAAAAACCTAAATGTCCAATTTAGGTTTATTGACATTTTTCTACAGTTTCACAGTTAGGTTAGGTAACCCTAACCCTAATTCAAAATGTCTGAATTAGCGTTTATTTCAAAACTTTATTTGTATGCAGAATTATTAAGCAAGTATTTTTGAGGATTATTTTATTATTGTGTTCTCAATCAGCCCAAATGACTCCTTAAAGTTTCATATTTTTGGAAGTTGATGTGTTTTTCTGTTTTTTTTTTTTTATTTGGCCATTTTATGAGGATGTCTATGTGTGGGCAGGTAAATATTGCAGAATTATTAGGCAACGCCTAACGTCTAAGTCGATAAGGAACTTACTGCCCTTTACTGATCGAGCCTTGTGCCCATCCATCCGTCTGGCCCATCAAGACTCACTCTCATTTCATCCGACATAAAACACCTTGGAGAAATCAGTCTTCAGATATTTCTTATTTATCAAGAGCAAAAGACAAAGAAGTTGATGGTTTGGAAATCAAAAGTAATTCATCTGCATAAAGCGACACTTTGTGTTTCGTGTTGTTCCTCCAGATGACGGATATAATTTTACTGGTTTTAAGTGCAATGGCGAAGGACTCTATGGCCAGAATCGAAAAGCAGGGGACTGAGGGGAGTGCCTTGATGGGTCCCTCTTTGTAATTTAAATGGTTTTGAGGTCTGAAAACCAGTATGAACCGTGGCGGACGGTTACTGGTATAATAGTTTGTAAGAAAAACATTTTAAAAGGTTTATTGTTCTCTACATATTTTGTGTCATTGTTAGTTTCCAGGCCAGAACCTAATGCTGATTTCGTTTAAAGTTAGGGAAACTTTGTTCTGGAAAAGTGCTGCATGGATTCAACCTGGATCTTTTTTTTTTATCTGGGGGCAATAAAACACTTTAAAATGTTTCTTTAGTCTCACAAATGCAAACCTGCCGGGGCATCTCTGAAATGCCAAAGCGGCACACTTGTGCACAGAGTTGCTCCTCTGTGTGCAGATAAATGTTTCAGCACATTAAATCTGCTCATTTACTCCACCGCCTTGACTGGTTGTTCCTCTGCGACTCTTTGATGATGCTGTGTTTTCTTTCTGTGCTCCTGCAGATGCTTTATTTGCTATTCATCATCGCCCAGCATTCAGGAAACTTTTTTCTGAACAGCCGCCAGCATCACACCATCTGTCTTCACCTGCCCAACAACCAGAATAGGTGCTGCACAAGGATGAGACGTCAGAAACAAGAACGCACACTCAGAGAGGCAAATGATGAACAAATAAACAAATGGTTTAATAAATATCATCTTAGTTGATCTCAAATTAACCACAGATTTCCTGGAATCTGAGAATTTACCTGGATACAGATTTCTCAGAGCAGCTGCTGTAAGCCACAGACATTTGAGACCTGCTGAGCATCTGTCTCTGCAAATTTATTACCCAGAGGGGAGGCCAGACCCTGACCCCCCCCATGCAAACCACAGCTGTTGGTTTGATTAAAAGCTGAATGCAAGTTTGATTTTTTTTTTTCAGTCACAAACCTACATCTGTAAAGTAACAACGGCGTCAACTGAAGAGAACAGACCAGAGGAGAAAATGATAAAACTCTCCCTCTTTCTGTATCAAATTTAATTTAATTTACTTTTATGCTGGTTAACATTCAGTCATCCAGGTCATAATCATCACAAAAAAGTTAAAAACAATCCACTGGACTTTGTTTCCAAGTTTGAAGATGTTTCTCTTCCTATCCAGGAAGTTTTTTAAATTCAAAATGTCAGAAATAGCGTTGAGTTTGAGGCTTTATGGAGTGGACTTTCAAAGAAGCCTTGCAAATTGAAATGGACGAATGTGTCCACCCCTTAGGAATGGGGGTCATTTTCTTTTTTAGCCTGTAATACCCGATACCTGCATATGTCTCTGAAAGGGGGGTCGTTAAAGGGAATTGTGGCCTGGCTGAACAGGCGAGGTGTTCTGTTCCACCTTAAGGGGGATTTTTATATTGGAGAAACTCATGGCCCAACACAGAGGAGCGACCACCTCGGGACAAGACTCTCCAGAACATCTACACCTTATGGACAAAGGACAGTTTTTCAAGGACCAGAATGTTGGTTTTGGACAAAGAATATAGGTGGTTTGAGAGGGGCGTGAAGGAAGCCATCTAAGAAAAACCAAGCTTAAACAGAGGGGATTGACTTCCGCTTTCAAAAACGTACAATTGCGTGATTTAGTTGATCCCTTCCTGCTATCATCGCAGCCCCAACACCTTTACAGGGGAACAGAAGACCTCGCCTGTTCAGCCAGGCCAACAATTCCCTTTAACGACCCCCCTTTTAGAGACTTAGGCTACATTAACACTGCAGGCCTTGATGCTCAATTCAGATTTTTTTGAGAAATCCAATTTGTTTTGCGTTCCCGTTCGTATTTCCAAATATATGCGACTTGTATGTGATCTCCTGTGTTAACTGCAGTCATACAACGCAAGTGTCCCGCATGCGCAGTAGAGGACGCAATGACATCACAGGCCAGCGTGCTCCATGTCTAGCAATCTTTTCCAATCATTAAAAACTCAATCTTTTCAATATGGTCAAACATAAATACTGCTTTCTGCATCATCATCCGCCATGGTTGTTGTTTTCTTGCCGCTTCTGCGTAGCAATAAGCAGAATAGTGACCTTTGTCGGGTATTAATGACGTTCAGGTTGGATGAATGCAACCTGGCCGTTCAGACACAGGTCGCATTTGAAAAGATGTTTGTATTGGCAAAAAAAAAAATCGGATTTGGGTCACTTCAGGCTGCAGTGTGAATGTAGCCATAGACAGGTATGAGGCATTGCAGGTTAAGAATCAGCGCGTTTTGTATTTGTAGTTAATTTGCACTTTTTGATCTTTATTTTCTATGATTGCAGCATTTCTTCTTTGCATAAATTTAAGGTTTTTGGGTGTTTTCCAAACTTTTTGTATGAACTGTGCATTTATGTATTTGCTGTATATTTTCACCCCTTAGCCAACGTATCAACACAGCAGAGGAGATATTGTGCAATGGGAAAGAGAGAAGTGTAAAAAAAATGTAAATGGATCATAATTGCCATCATTTTCATCATTCCCAGCAGAATCACCATGTTAATAAATGCTTCTGATATTCTGCAGACCAAGTCTATGTTTTATTTCAATTTGTTAATCAAAAACTGTCACTTCCATCAGGTACCCAGAAATCAATGTTCTTTATAAAGAAATGGAAAGAAAAGTCTCATTAGAGAAGCAGCCTTCACTAAATTTCATCTTCATGGACCAAAGAGAGCAACCGACACCCTCTGCTGCTCTGCCTTCAACACCCAATTAACTCAGCTTGGTCCAGCGGAAACAAGGACTGACCTTTGACCTGGTGACATTTCTGGAATCCAGCATTGATTTATCAACTTAAGTTGCTCTGATGCATTTAAGCTCAACTTGATCAAGCTAATTTTGTTTTTGCCTTCTTTACGGGTTGCTCAGTGGAGCAATGGTTAGCACTGCTGCCTTGCAGCGAGAAAGTTCCAGGTTCAATACCTGGTCTGGAGTCTTTCTGCAATGAGTTTACATGTTCTCCCTGAGCATGAGTAGGTCATTTGGTGTGACCCCACCTTTTATCTATTGACAGCTGGAGTTAAACACCAGCAACCCTAGCATGACAGAAATGGATGGATGGATACTTTATTCAAACTAAACCATTTAATTTCTAACACCCTGTCTACTTTTAAGGCTAGGCTTAAAACTTTTTTGATAAAGCTTATAGTTAGAGTGGCTAATGTTGTCCTGAACTATCTCTATAGTTCTGCTGCTATAGGCTTAGACTGCTGGAGGACATAGGGA
>NW_015150644.1:830803-832261 GCF_000732505.1 Cyprinodon variegatus
TTTTCTATGTCTGCTTCTGTCTCCTTGAACCCCATTCAGCCACGGCCATTTGCCGTTCTTCTGGTTCTGCTGGAGGTTTCTTCCTGTTCAAAGGGAGTTTTTCGTCTCCACTGTCGCCACAACCATGCTTAGTGCGAGGGATTGCTGAAGAGTCAATGAGGCGGTGCAATTTTTTTTTCCTTAGATAGAAAACTTTGAATCAATTTGAGTGGTGAACGGTAGAGTGCTTTGAGATGACATGTGTTGTGAATTGGTGCTATAGAAATAAACTCAATTGAAGTAAATAAAGTAGTCCTAGAAGAAGCTGGACTCCTCTGGTACATGATACAACCTGCATGAAGCATCAGTCATTTTCCAACATGGGTATATCTCATCGCATCGTTTCTGCCTACCCTCTGACTAAAAACGCAGCCGTCTGGATGTGAATGATCAGGTTTTCCATGGTGAGACAAGCAGGCAGCCGTGCAGAAAGTCGGCTCAATTTCACTCCTTAGAAAACACAGACGGATAAACAACAGAATCGATCCAGTGTAATTTCTGGAATGAGAAAAACGAGTAGAAACTGCTGCAGCAATGAGGGAGGGGGAAAACTGAGCAAGTGCAAAAGTGAGAGAACTAATGGGTAAACCAGCAGGCAATAAAAGTGACTCAGAGCTCTCGTGAAAAACACATTTTTCTGTTGCTTTATGCTTTGCAGTAAATAAGAGAAGCAAAAAGGGAGAGGAGAAATGGCCGTTTTATCAGCTGAACACGAGTCGGTCTATCTCAAAGGCTCATTTTAGTTTTATGTTTTCACTTTTTCCTGAAGCATCTCCTCATTTCTCACTAGTTCACTCATAGCTCCCCCACAGATGAAAGGTCAGAGAGGATTTAATGTTTCAAAGACTGATCCCCTCTCTGGAATTAATCAGAAATATAAAGGATAAAGCCGCTGTCTATGTTTTCTGCCATTAAACTTTAACACTGAGACAAACATGTTTTTTTTTATCTGTGTTTCAGTTTCTTGAAACTCAAAAATCTTTTTTTTTAAGAAATTTAAAAACAATCCAATTCAATTCAGTTGATTTCTATAGCTCCAATTCACCACACGTCATCTCAAGGCACTTCCAGAGGTGGGCTCGGCTCGGTTTTCCCCCTGGCTCGGTTCTCTGATAACAAGAGCGCATGAGCAGAACGCTTCATCTCCGTCTGGCTGCACATCGCGATTCACACTCCATTCCAGTAGATGGCGGTAATGCCCTTCCAGAAACAGAAGAAGAAGAACGACTTCTTCAACTATAAACAACAATCGAAATCTTCTCCACGCAACATTTTAAATAATGGCATTTTAAACAATAACACCGAACTACAGCATTAATAATTAAGCATAACTTTCTGAATGTGACGGGCGCCGCCATTTTGATTTGCTTGATTCCCTCCTCCTTCGTCTTCTTCTTCTTGTGTTTTATGGCGGTTGGC
>NW_015150644.1:833146-835211 GCF_000732505.1 Cyprinodon variegatus
GAGGATGAAGAGAGCACATCCAGTTAGTCACGGTCAGAGAAACAGGACTACACTGGAAAACAGGCAGATCTCAAACCGCGCGGTGTCTCGCCAATACCGTACCGTGACGTCACAAACCGGCAGTAGTGTAGCAGTGCCTCCAGTAAAGCACATTCAAATGAAAAATACTTTTAATTAAAAACACTTGTATTTTATTGAACAGTATGTAATAATTTCATATTTAAAGTACTTTCAAAAGTTTGAATTCTTAATGTGACCGGACTTTTCTTTTAAGTTTTTAACTTCGCCATCAGACACTAAGAATGAATTTTTAGGCCCCGATCGACAATAATTCAAAGATTTTATGCAAGCAGCGAACAGACAAATTCCCAGTCTGCATTCCAGCCTCAAGGTTAACAAACAGCTTCTTCCTCCTCCTCTTACTCAATTAGCAGCCAAACTCCCAGCAGAGAGCAGACAGGACGGGGCTGCCGTCTGTCTGCTCTCCGCTCCGTCCGCCACGCTTTGTTTTTTCCTCCTAAAACAACAGGCAGAGTTCGCCTCAAACGCTGGCTGAGGAGGAACTGAGCAGCTGAAAACGCTTTGAGGCAGGAATTAAATCCCAAAACGAACGAAAAAAATAATTTGACTGGTTTAATTGTTTATTTTGACTGACTTGCATCAGTTTTTTTCATCTACAGGATGTATCATCAAATCATTAATATATTTCCTGCAAAACCAGCACTTATCTCTTCCAATGCAGCTTCAGGCTCTGGAAATGATCAATGTTAAGTTTTCCTCTAAAAAACTTTTAGTTGCATCAGATTAAGGTGCAGCAGTAGCCTAAGTTCATGAGGAAGATGAAGAGGTGGAGAGTTTATTCCAGGGATTAAAGCTGCTGGTCAGCTGATCAGGGACTTCTCCTCGCTGCTCTGCAGGAACCAACGCTCCCCAGTGAGAACAGCAGCTCATGATTTATAGACTGCTTCGTTTCTGAGCTGGAGATGAAACTGGTTTCATTCTCAGGGGTCAAACTGATGCAGCATCATCCCCAACGTCAGGTGTCACAGACAATATGAATATCCCTGCACTGAACAGGCTGAGGGATGACTCACAAACACAAAATATTCCACCCAGTGGCTAATCTGAGCATCGGAGGCTGGATCCATCCAGAAAACGCTCCACAGGCCACTGAGTCAGGAGCTCAGGTGTCTGATGCAGCATGTTTTCAGCATCAGGAGCAGGTTCTGAGCTTCAGCTATCTGCAGAGGCGTAACCAGAGAATTTTATAAGGGTGGCCAGGCTATAACCAATGTTCACTGAGGGGTGGCCGAAAGCGGACAGGCGCCAGAACCTCAGGGTCAATCTACGCTGTTCCAACAGCAACAACCACAAAATCCATATTTTCTAAATAAAGAATAACTATACTTTCCTACGGCCTTTGCTAACAAATAGATGCATATATTTAAACATCCATGCTGTCTCTATTAAAGGCAGAGTGGACAAGTATGGTAGAATTATCCTGCCATAATGCAAGAGCACATCATTTCAATTTGAGAAAAGAATTTCATCTTCTTGCACTCAAAACTTATAATGCTCACACTCAAAACATGCGCTCCCTCTCAAATCTTTGTTTCTTCTCTCAGATTTAATGCTTCTTGCACAGATATTTTCTCCTCTCGCCTGCCTCCTTCTCTTCGCGCACAAACCGATTGTTGTTGTTTTTCAGCTTCTTATTTGAATAGCTTTTAAATTAAAAGTCATTCTTTTCCTAAAATAAGTGCATTTGTTCTTGAATTGAGAAGGTAAAAGAAACATTTTGCCAATGGAAGAAGTGATTTTACATTTAAAATAAGAAAACACAATTGCATTGTCTTATTTCAAGTGTATTTTATCTAAATATCTTATTTTAAGAGTAAAAATAGTCATTCCATTGGCAAATCATCTCAGATACATACTGAAATTAAGGGTAAATACACTTAATTTAAGACTTTTTACTTATTTCTTTTCAGTTTTTCTAATTCCAGTGTCTAAAGTGAGGCAGATCGCCAGGGGCGGAGCTAGGAGGCAAGCGAGAGGAGAAAAT
>NW_015150644.1:837936-839620 GCF_000732505.1 Cyprinodon variegatus
GACATTTGCATTTACTGCGACACACGCAGACAACCTGGTTTCTGGGTATAAACCAGCCTTAACACACCTCAGACACGTCTGCAGACATTTCGTCCAACCTGCATATGCCTCACACTGGAAAAAATCTAAATCTAGAAAAGTTATTTTTTCTTAAAATAAGATCATTTTTTCTTAGATTGAGGAGGTAAAAGAAACATTTTGCCAATAGACCAAGACAATTTACACTTAAAATAAGAAAACACAATTTCATTATCTTATTTTCAGTGCATATTATCTACTTATTTTATTTTAAGAGTAAAACTACTCATTCCATTGGCAAACTATTTCGTTTACCTACTCTAATTAAGGGTAAATACACGTAATTTAAGACGTTTTTACTTATTTCTAGATAATTTTTCCAGTGTACTTCAGAGAGTTGAAGTATTAGATGCCTTTTTATGTCAGTTTACAGGATTTATTTTACTATCATCGCAAGATTAACAGCAGGCTGCTTTTTGTAATGTTTCATTGCAGAAGTTTTCTACTAGAAATAAAATTTAAAAAATAAAATCTTTTAGGCCTTTAAGGTTAGTTATGTGAAGCCTTTTATGGATCAGTTAGATCCTGGAGCTTTTGTCGGCCCCCGATTTGATTCCTCTCCATGGGGCCCATAATTCCTGGTGCCCCCCCCATCTTTTACAGACATAATGAATCCCACTTAGTGGCTAATCTCAGAGGCTAAATGATTTTACAAACGCTCTACAGGCCACTGAGGGTTTTATCATAGAGACCTTTCTGTTGTTTCCAGTAGTTTAGTTTTCTGCTAAAATCAACACTAACTGTTTCTCCTCACTCTGATGGGTTTCCCCTCAGTGCCCTTAAGCTCAAAGTAAATGGAAAGGTAGTTAGCATTATTTCCAATGACTTTGGTCACTTAGCGGCGCGATGAGCCGTAACGAGCGGCGCTAACGACTTTTGTCCTCCAGCGATCGGGCAGAGCGAGTTTGTGGATTTACAGCGTGGGCCGTCAGATTTGGAGGATGATGATCCGGATTAATATTCTGCTCACAAGCGGAGGAGAAAGGAGGGAGGAAAACAGGCTTTAATATTTGTGGGGAGTTGAAATTACACTGAGCTATACAGCAGAGACGCGTCTGAAAACATGACGGTTTGTGTTTCCCACGTCTGGAGGAGAAACAGAAAACAACCTGAATATTAGCGCTGTAAACTCTTTATTGTTTATTTTCCTGAACATTGCTATACCACTTAATTAGATTAGAAACCTAGAGCGGTTCTGTTTAAGCAAGATTTTAATCCTCAGATAACAAACTGATTATGGATAAATACAGTTCTTCTGCAGACAAAACTGGTTTTGGCAAAGTTGTGGTTTATATTGAGCTCCGGTTGTCTGAGGCAGAGGCAAGGTTAGGCGCCGTCTTAGTGTCATGAGGAAATCCCCCTAATTCAGTCCAATGACGGAAAAAGTTTGGTTTAGGGAGTCAAAGGCAAGGCACAGGCCGACACATGTCACTCAAGAGCTCATCTCCTTATGTTCAGCCCAGGTAGGAGGTACGGAGTAAATACATTCTAAAGGAAACAGTTGGATGTTATTGTTTTTCAGAGCTTTAGAGTAGGGTTTGGGTTTCAATATGGTTTAGTGACCCTTTAAAATCCCCTTAATTCTGTCCAACTAACCAAAAAGTTG
>NW_015150644.1:840052-841782 GCF_000732505.1 Cyprinodon variegatus
TATTTAATAATAAATATTTAGAGGTTGAAGCTAAAATTTAAACGTATTGGACTGCATTCTTCATCAGTAGCGAACTTCAGGATCATCGGGTGTTTCGGCCATTTCCAGTAGACACCCTCACCTGAGGAAGGCCCAGACAGGGATGATCAGTCCCTGCTGTGTGTCCAGTAGCCAATTAGGTTTAAATAAACTAAAACTAAATTAATGATAGTTAAAGAGGAGCACTTGAAACCAGATCATGTTTTAAGTCCAGTTCTGTTGATTTCTTAGACACATATTTCTGTTTCGAGGGGGAGGGACTGTTTATGCTTCCTATAGAAGCAGATGCTGAAGGTTCGGGTCAAACCTTTCAGCTCACATTCTCTCCACACAACTACAGAGACAAGGACGCACAATAATCTAAAAGGCCGAGGAGAGTAGAGAAAGCTCAGGCCGGATCCAGAGGACGTCCAGCATCCAGCTGGTCCGCAGCGTTACAATGGCCCAGAAACAAAGAAGCAAAGTTTCAGACATGCCAGGACGCATTAGCAGAGATTTAAACGCGGCATTTCCAAACTCTCTCACGGGGGCGACAACAGTGCTGCTCGTCTACGATAGAAAAGCCTCATCCAGAGGAGGACAGAGAGTTAATCTTAGAACAGGACAAACACTCAGCGGGATGGATGTTGTGTCATGTCTCTGTAAATACCAGCAATAAACACATCTGTTGGTCCTTGGGATCTGTGCGGACGATTACTAAGACGGCCCGGGCATCGCTGTTTATCAGAGGAAAAACGAGAGGCTGGGGTTGGCCTGCTGCGCTATCAAAGTGATATTTCACTTTTTCCGTCCCGAGGTTTCATTTTTAGGTCACTTCCTGGAAGCATACTCCTGCAGATGATGGAGTTTGTGTCATTTTCTCATCGATTCAAACAAAGATAACCATAATGGGAAAAAAACAACAACTTGGTTTGATTTCAGAGGTCAAAAAGCAAACAAAACAATCAACTTAGAAAATGATTTGCCTCTGGACAGGTGGAGAGGTGAGTGAACACTTCATAAATGAGTCTTAAAACCATGAATTTCATCAAAATCTCTGTCAGCGTGTCCGATTGCCGGCCCGGTCAGCCGAGAACGGAAGCTGAGGCCAAGGCTGGCAGTAATGGAGCCGTGGAGAGACGACACTGGGCTGGGATGGAAAAGAAGACACCCAGAGACTAATTAAAACCGACATCTAAAGCCTGCTATCAATTTGCACTCTGCAGGAGCTCAGGCTGGACTGACCTTGACAGAGGACAAGGCAGCGAAGACGATAGAGAGAAAAGTCCAGTGAGGAGGAGAGGATTACAAACGGAGCTGAGATAGGAGGACCTCACCATGGAGACCAGAGGAGCAGATGTTCAGCTGGGACTTCTGAGCTGAAAGGACAGATCGCTTCCTTAGAAAGAGACTTTCAGAGGATTCCGGCTTCACTGTTCTCTCCAAACAGGAGCTCCAACATTAAACGATGCTTATTTATTTTATTACACCTCCTGTTTCTGTGGCATCCCTCTTCTTCAATGACCATCAATCTATACCAGGTGTAACCGATTAAAAATCAGCAAGGTTTAAATAAGGAAAATAATCAACCAGTAAAGGTCAGAAAACATTTTTATTATAACCGTTAAACAGCATTTAACACTAAAATAAAATGAGGTTTTTAATGCATCCATGTTATAAATTGGATTTTTAAATAAAAAAATGAAGAAAAA
>NW_015150644.1:844061-845735 GCF_000732505.1 Cyprinodon variegatus
TTGGCGCTAGGAGCTTTTTTGAGATAAAAGTACTAGAGGGGTGAGAAAAGTCGCTAAATATAGTGACATTCCGCAACACTGCTCTTTGCATGGTTTGTTTTCAAATGGTTTGCTGCTGTCTGTTTGGACCTTTCTGAACATGTGCAGCAAATGGACTGATCCAATATGGTGGACACTGAAGGGGGGGGCTGAGACGCACTTAATATTATCAGCGTTCTGATGACATTTAAGCAAAAGGATTTTTATCAAAAACATAATGTGCAAAAATAAAGAATAGTTGTATTAACTATACATGTAAACAGAGGTTTATGGGGCCCCCAGGAACTCTGGGCCCCTAGGCAACTGCTAGTATTGCTTAATGGTAAATTCCCCCTGATTTAGAGCTGCCTTCGATTGTTGGAATTAAACTGTTAACTGAGGTTTCATTGGTTTAAGGTTGTGGTCCAATTGTTTTATCTGATTTACTACCTGCGATCATCTTTTTTATCTTTACTTGCTTTAATTCTGCTTTTATTTTCCTTCTATTTTATTGTTTAATTCAAATAAAGCATTTTGAATTGTCTTCGTACTGAATTGTACTATACTAATAAACATGTCATGCCTTGGTCCACATTTCCAAGATGGCAAAATAAAGGAAAACATTAAAATGTAATTTATCTGTTTCGCTTTTGTCATTTTAAAATGCTTTTTTTTTTTTTTTTTTTTACTTTTTACTTCAGTATTAGTATTGTAAAAAAGTAGAACAAAATAATAAAACAAAGCAAAAAAAAAATTTTTTTTTTTTTTTTTTTTTTCACACAACAAAAACATAAAAATAGAATAATGTTTCATTAAAAAAGAAAATGTGATGGACAACTGCCGAAAAACCCTCACGGGGCTTAATGAGTGGCAGTCTCCATAAAAACAAATATATTTCACCATTTCAGACATCTATATGATATTGTGTAAAAAAAAACAAAAAAAAAAACACCATTTCTTTGTATAAAACAATTTAATATATAATTTAGACCACAAATCCATATGGAAAGTTCAGACAACTTAGTAGCAGCAATTTTACTCTCCGTTTAAATTGTTCTTTAGAAAGATCTGTCAGTGATGTGGGAAGACTGTTCCATATCCTTGATCCTCTGTATAAAACACTAAACTGTGTTTGAGTTGTACGACAGTAAGAAGGCCTGATAAGACAACTACTACGAGTTGGATACTGCTGAAATTCATTATTAAAAGTAAAAATATTACAAAAGTGCTGGGGAAGTCACTTTTTTATAGAGCTATAAACGAACAGAGATGGGAAGTAACGAAGTACAAATACTTCGTTACTGTACTCAAGTAGATTTTTCTGATATTAGATAGAGATAAGGGTTTTTGGTATATGGATATGTATGGATATATGTGTACATATATGTAGATAGAGATATGTGTATACTGTCTATAGTTATGTGGGTGTGTATGTATATGCATGTATGTGTGCATGTGTTTGAGATACGGTTGTATGTGTAAGTATGTATGTGTGTATATAGATGTATAGGTATGTATGTGTATGTATATATAAATATATATGTATATATGTATGTATGCTTAAACAGGTAGATGTTAATATAGAACAGGGGTAGGATTTAATCAGTTTTATTACTTCTTCCTACTCCTTTTCGAACATGATGGTATGTACATATG
>NW_015150644.1:847618-848845 GCF_000732505.1 Cyprinodon variegatus
CTTATGGCACTAATGTGAAGTTTCCAGGAAAATGCTTTAAGGTCTTTTAAAATGTATTTTTGCCATTAGAGAGAAATGTATACCTCAAAAATGGTGGAAATTTTCAAATAGTAGTTGAAAAAATAAACTACTAAGAATATAAGGTTGGGAAGGTTATATTTATATATGGGAATATATAAATAATCTAAACAATGATTTTGCTGTTATCAAGAAACATTTGCAATGTTTGTATTTTTGATATTCGTCCATCAACTTTTTCCAAGACAGATTTTGCATCTGCTGCGTTTTTAACTATAAAGTGAATCAGTCTGATTTTAAATTTGATTGAAACTGTTTTTACGTTTTCGTCTCCGGTATCCATCCATCCTATGATGGAACATCTGCAGATGGGGCTGTGATGCAGGAAGCAGAGGTGGACCAGAACAGGAGGGACAGATGGTTTCAGAGGATTGATCTGAATCCCAAACGACGCTCCGGAGAAATTTCAAAGCCGCAGCAACAGCCTGCAGCATCGAGGTTGTGGAAATTAATACAACATGGTTTTAATTGGAGGAATAGATGCAAATCCAAACCAACATCAAACACAGCTTCACTGCTACAAACATGTCGCCGTCTGTATGTATAGTTTGTATTTAATTCATGTTTTTCTGCCTCTAGTTTTAGCTGCCGTGCACGCTGCCTCTTGGCCTGGTCATCGGTGTTAATTAGAATTTGATCTCAGCTTATCTACTGACCTACTTAGAAAAAGTTAAAATGTGCAAGAACTGCTTTAGATTTAGTCAGACAGGTCAGCTATAATCTGAGCTTTCTATGCATAAAAAGGGGAATTATTAAAGTTTTATGATGACTTAATTAAAATAAAATGACAACCACACTTTGCTTTCCAATTATTGCCATATTCAACTCTAAAATCAGTCACACGGGCTCTGAGAAGATCGATTTAGAGAGCAGAGAAGACCAGAATGCTGGAATGTCAAAATGTGTTGGACTAAGCCAATCAGAGGATGTCTTTATCTGCTCCGGGAACAACCAGACTCTGGGATCAACTGCAGGATCTCCAGGATGTTCTCAGGTCAGTCAAGCATGCAGATGGGCTTAAGCCTGAATCCAGACCTTAATGCAAGCAAACAGAGACAACATGGAGAAGGATGCTGGGTAAATAATGCTGCAAAAGCACTGAACAAAAAAAATAATTAATCATATACACTGCAAAAAATAGAAATCTAA
>NW_015150644.1:850080-851847 GCF_000732505.1 Cyprinodon variegatus
GCAACAAACCTCAGAAATCAGTTATGCAATGTTTGGAGGACACAGAGGGGAAGGGAGACAGGAGGCACAAGGACACAAGGGAGGATAGGAGGACGCATAGGAAGAAGGACAAACAGGGACACCATGCCTGAGAAAGGAAAGGCCAGTAAAAGTATGTCTGATTCTGAAAAAAAAGAGGTTAATTCAGACTGTAGAGTTATTATAAATCATTGATGGAGTTCCTCAGGGCCTGGGTCACTGTAAAGTAAAGAGATGACATGTGCTGTGAATTGGCGCCATAGAAATAAACTGTACTGGATTGAAATGTCTTGTCCATGTTTCTCTCTCAAGGACAGTAAACCACAAACTAAAACCGGTTTAATTCGTCCAAATTCAAGATTCTGCTCCTGAACACCAGCAGACGTGTCTCTGGTTGTTCACCTCAGTTTAAAGAAGATATAATGTGAATACGGTTATAAAACAGGCCTGTTAAACCACCCTGCAGTCAATGTCAGGGTGGGATGTTGAGGTTTTTCTCATCGACCGCAGCGGCCTGGTGTCAAAGCCGTCCGCCGTCCCTCTGCGGCTGTTTCAGCACCATCGCTCTGTGGAGCTTAAGCTGCTGTCACTTCCACCACTTCGTATTCAGGTGGTGAATCCTAATGAGGAACGTGGAGGTGACTCGGCAACCGCCTCGGCTCTGCTGTCTGACCGCATCAATCCTCCCTCTGTCACCTGATCCTCGGCGGGCTGGAACCTTCTGGAAGAAGGGCAGTCGCTCCCAATGAATAAAAAACCTCAGAGCTTCCATTTAATGATGTGGAGAAAAAAAAAGTGGAAATGTGTGAAAATTCACCCATTTAAGCCTTTATCAGGGAAATATTAAAAAAAAAATTAACATTTCAAGCCAATAGTTTTATTGGAATCCAGGACAAGACTTTATTACCTTTGTAACATTAAAAAATAGGGATATTTTGAATTAATGTCAATGTAATAACAAGAAACGCCAACATACCCGAACATATTAAGAAAAATAACAAAAGTGCCTCTATAGGAAATTCATGAAAAACACAATTTATTATTTTTTTTGGTACAACATAACCTTAGAGGCATTAATGCTGATACTGGCACTTACATTTTTTTATTTTCTAAACCTAAATATAATTATTAACTAGGCTTATTAACTTTTCAACTTTACTTTTTAACTTTTCAATTGGCTTTTTACCTTTTTTCTTGACTTGTTAATTTAGGTAGGTAATATATCATTTAAGGGTTCATCTAAAGTCAGGCGTAAACTGTACGATTTTTTCAGTCGTTGCACGCAGCAACAGCTCATACTGTACGAAGAAACCACAGCGTTTCCTCGTACAGTATGAGTTCACAGCTCAGGACGCATGTAGGACCCGACGCTCTAAAGCGATCTACCTGCTCACACTCTATGTCTAAAAACCAGGTGGGACTCGGACTCTTCTATCTGGAAGCCAAACCAGTAGAAGAGGAATCTGAAGCTCACTAGAGTGAAACGCGCTGCCTTGGATATACCTGAGTGAAGTTGCCCCCCCCCACCTTCTTCAAATCAGACAAAATTAGTCTTAAATGTTTGTGCAGCAAAATTTTTTGTTTGTGCTGCTTTGGATTTGAAGATATTAATGAAAATGTAAAGGTCAAAAGGTCAACCAGTCCCCCCACCTTCTTCAAATCAGACAAAATTAGTCTCAAACGTTTGTGCAGCTACAATTTTTGTTTGTGCTGCTTTAGATTTGAAGATATTAATGAAAATGTAAAGGT
>NW_015150644.1:855998-859881 GCF_000732505.1 Cyprinodon variegatus
TCCCGGACCAGCCCCCGAGAAATATCAGAAATATCACAATATATAGTGATTTTGCAATATTGAGATAATATCGTATCGTAAACCAAGTATTGGGACAAGCATTGTATTGCAACACCAATGCCAATGAAATTAAACCGGTCCTCACTCTGATGCAAAAACAAGAGCACACACACTGCAAATTCCTTCCATCCATCCATTTTCACATCATCACCCTTATCCAAGCTGGGGTGGCGAGGGGTTCTGTATACGGGCGAGAGGCGGGGTCCACCCAGGACAGTAACAATGGTCACCAGTCCATCACAGGGCAACACAGAGACAAACAGGACAAACAACCATTCACACACACACTCACATCTAAGGAGGATTTAGAGAAGCCAATGAAGCTAACAGTCATGTTTTTGGACTGTGGGAGGAAGCTGGAGTACCCAGAGAGAACCCACACATGCTCAGGGAGAATCAGAATCAGACATACTTTAATAATCCTAGAGGGAGAACATGCAAACTCCATGCAGAAGAACTCTTTGCTGGGAATCAAACCCAGAACCTTGTTGCTGCAAGGCAGAAAAATTATAAGGAGAAAAAAATAAATGAAAAGATTACAAATTTCCTCGGGCTTCCCCACGATGCACCACTCTCTGCCCCTCAGTCTCGTAAAGCACAAGGAAGTTTATAGCTATGTTGCATCTAGATACCATCATGCATTTTAGATCCGCTCCGTTGATAAACATGTTGCCACTCAGACAAAACCAAGCAAGAGAAAATGAGGAAAGCTTGATGGAATCAGGATACAGGCATCCAGACAGCAGTGGGAACAAACAGCTGCAGGTATTTAAAGGCCACCTTACTGGTTTTCACTGATGGTATCAAACAGGCACACTGGTGACCACATTAGTGACCGGAAACACCTTCTCAGATGCAAAGGAAATGCCCTGGGTCAAAGTGCCCACTGGTTTCATGTCTAAACACTGCATCATCCCACCAGCTGGCTGCATGCAGACCCCGAACAGAAGAGCTAATCTGCAGAAAGATGCGTCCTGCAAACACTGAAAACCAGACTCCATGTTTGTGGATTTTCATTTGATCCAATTCTCTGCTTTTCCTTAAACCGGTCATTCCCTTGTTCCATTAAACATGTGAACTTGCATGACTCCTGAGGTTGGATTAACTCACTGAATGGATTAGGATTAGTCCAAGGTGGGATTTTGGAGGCTGATACTGAGACTAGAGTTGCTATGGACCGCGCTGCCTGGAGGCTGTCATTTCAAACAGGAGAAGGAAGCAGGGATTAGTGTTTCCCACAGGGAGGAAAAGCCTCTAAAGCAGCTTTCTGAAAATCACGTGGCGCACTAAACAAAAGTCTAATTTTCCCCCTTTAAGGAAAAGGAAATGAAATGTAAAATAAGTTCATCTGTTAGAGTTTGTATTCCAGGATGACCGCTGGGTCAAACACAGACGCCGTCCCTGATGGTAAACATGACGCCTGCGTTCATCTGCATGCCGGCGGCGGCGGTTATAAATCACAGCTCTGACACTCGTCTCCCACCCGATGCAGGCAGAATATTCAAACCGTCCTGCTAAAAAACTGGAGAACAGAGGAAGCTGAAAACATGAAGCGACTGCAGAGAAACCAGTTCAATGCAAAATATAATGACAATCAAAGCAGGATGAGAACGAACAACCGGACCATCATTCATTAACTCAACAAATTAATGTTTAAAATCAGAGGAAATGAGTTTATAACCCTAATGCTTGTTTTTCTCATTTATTTTAACCCTCTATAGGGTTAAAATAAATGAAAGATGTCAGTGAAATACATTAAAAATCTAAATTTAAAGACAATAGTGTTATTGCAATCCAGGACGATATCTTATTACCTTTGTAAGATAAAAAAATATGGATATTTTGATGGTTAAAAATGAATGTCAATGTAACAACAAGACATGCCAACTTTTCTGAATATATAAAGAAAATAACAAAAGTGCTTCTATAAGAAATTCATGAAAAAGACACTTTTTTTTGGTATAACATAACCATAAAAGTTCCTTCAGATGACATAATGTGAATTGGAGCTATAGAAATACACTGAATTAAAATATCTGATTCTTCAAAATAAAACCACTAATTTCACACTGAACTAAAACTGGTTTTAATCTAAACTGGACCATCTCCACCAAAAAGTTAATATGTCTATAAGTTTTTACCCCTTTTCTTTTATAAAACCTTTTTGCTGTGAATCATTTAGCCATGTAGCAACAGTCATTTAGTTTGGGTCAGTTTATGGCGTAAGGTTGATTATAAATCGGCCCATTTAAGATGCTAATCAGGAGCACATCTATGAGGAAAGCTTCCGGCTCCATTAACGAGATTAAATATTTAATATTTAACTGCCCTCCAGGGGGCAACAGAGGTAACTGCTAATGGTACTTCCTAATGTCCTGTTCCTGATGAGTGAGTCAAAGTCATGTATGGAGTTTGGTGTCAGAGGGCGACCCGTTCAGCGGCCGTATCCCAGGAATGTGAGAACAGAGAATAGATGTTTTATGGCTGAATCGTTTTTATCTGCCTGCTTATTAGTGATTAAAAAAAAAATCTCAGGTTTTATGTCATTTTCTGATTCTTCATATTTTAAGAAGCTGTTTTTGTTTTTGTCCTTCTGTAATAAAAATGTATAAGATTCTGTTAGATGAAATCTTCAGTCTGAAAATCCAACAGGCTTTTTTCACTACTTCATGAGAATTTATTTCTAATCATTGTAATTTAAACCATAAAACCCACAATTATGAAATAAGCACAATTAATGCTGTTTTTAAAGCTAGTTTTGTGTTTTATCAGGGAGAGAGAGCAAAGCTGATCTTCTCTATAAGTCAAATACGAGTCTCAGATTCATCATTTCAGGCCTTCCTCTTCTAATTGGTTGCTTTGCGTGACTTTCTGCCATTTTTAAACTATAGAGCAATTACCGGTAGCTTACAGTGAATGAATGAAACCGAAGCCGTAAGTAGAAGTTAAATGAGCACATCACAAAGACTGGCAACAGGTAAGATGAACTCAAAGCTAATGCAGTTTAGTTTTAAACTGCACATCAGAGAAACATTTAGTCTTGCTTAAATTTAGTCTTTTTTTTTAATCACAATAGATTTTAACCCTTTATAGAGCAAGTTACAGTTTTTGATCACTTGCATACCTCTTACAAATGGAGTCCCCCCCGTCCCTCGGTGAGGTCTAGAAGCACTAGATCTATATCCACCCAGTCAGCAAAGATCCTGCTACATGTCTGTGCATCTTATTTTGGCATCTGACCAACCAAAGCCAGGTATAAATTGTGCGATTTTTTGCCCTTTTCGAGGCGACTTTACAGTCGTGCGAGAATTTTTCGATCGGCCCGACTTTCAGCCTGATGGTGCGTGGTGTAGTGAACAGGGGGTAACGAGGGGCAATCAGCCTCTAACGAGCACCCCCCCATCAGGAATGGTCAGGTTGGGAGAAAATCAAACATGTTTGAAATTCATTCGGCCGTCATCAGGTGGTTGTAGGCAAATCGCTCAGAGGACAAACAAGGATTCTTCTTCTTCCTCTCAGGAAAACACAGAATCATGGCGGGGGGGGGCAATGAGTGAAATTGAGTTCTTTCTGTTAAACTGACAGACCGTAGTAGCCACGTTTGCTCAGCCATGTCTTTGTCCAAATACGTCGTCTCCTTTTCTTTTTAGGGATTTCAGCACAAAATTGCACAAATGTCCAAGACCTGAGTGAAGTTGGCCCCCCCACCTTCTTCAAATCAGACAAAATTGGTGTCAAATGTTTGTGCTACGTTTGTGCAGCAAAAATTTTGTGCAGCTATCGTTTTAAAGATATAAAGAAATGTTTCTAGAGGTCATCAAAG
>NW_015150644.1:860204-866210 GCF_000732505.1 Cyprinodon variegatus
GAAAGTTCCTTCAGATGACATGATGTGAATTGGAGCTATAGAAATAAACTGAATAGAATCAGGTTTATTATTAATGAACATTAATTCAGATTAAGTTCAAACCTTTAAAGTTTATACAAGTCAGAGCAGGAGAAGTCAACCATATCTTTAAGTAGAAAATCCTCAGACAATCTAATAGAATCCATGTTTTAATGGTAATATTGCCTCCTAGACTGAACGACTTTGAAATGCAAACTAAAATGTTTCACCTGAAAAGTTTGTCCTTAACGAACCGGTACCACCTGCAGTCGGATCATCACTGGATTTATTTACTCTGTGCACCTGAGACCTGCTCTGCCCCACAGGTGATCCTCGGCGCTGGAGGTGATGAAGACTCCATAAAGCGGCTTTATTAAGTGTCAGCAGCCGGGATGCTGCTGCACAAGCTGAGTCCATTAATGGGTCACATGTTTCTCTGTCTGCAGCCCTGCTGCACAGCTGAGAGGTTAGCTTCACCTTGCCTTTCTAACGGCAGTCATCTCAGAGAAAAAGACAGGAGTGCATTAAAGCAGAGCCGGCGGTTGTTTACCTGCTGTTTGGGAGTGAAAAGATGCATTAAAAGTAAGAACCCTCCTCATGTGCCAGCTTCCTTTGTCTGCACATCGCTCACATGTGGCGTTTACCTGCCGGAGGTTTTCTGCTCCTTTGGAGGCCGTCAGCAGCCAGGTGTCGCCTCATCTTCTCCTGACGGATGGCTTTCTTTTAATTTCAGACAGATGCTTCTAGTTTTTAACCACGACAAGCGCCTCACTCCCTCCTTCCCATGTGTCGCTGCTGTGAGGTTCATTAGCGCTAACAGCGCTTTGCAGACGTCTAGGGGGGAGATCAGGGGTCATGGAAGTCAGGAGGTGAAGACTAAAATTCTATTCACTTTATTTCTATAGCTCCCATTCACATCATCATCTCAAGGCACTTTCCAGTTACATAAAAAAAGATTTCCTCTCTTAAAAGGAAAAGTCCAATCAGCGAGGAATAATCAATGGATCGTTATTTATACCTAAAACGAATATGTTTGCGGTGATTCAATGAATTTAGCGTTAATCTGCAAAAACCTAAAAACAACAATTTTCGTTGTGATCACCAAGTCTGGAAGCGGCCATTTCTGCTCACATATAGTAACCCCTCCCTCCTGCCATCTTCCAGCAGTGACGTCACGGTGCGGTAAGCCTAGCGCCATTCTGCCCGCTTTACAAGCTAAATCAATGGGAACTACTAGACACATCTGCAATCAACAACAATTATTGAAGATTTCCAGAGGACTTCACCATTGAAATTCACCAGAGCTATAGTGAAACTGACAATGCCCACGTGCATGGCAGCTGGATGCTGGAATACATCGGGTAAAAGTGAAACAAAGAGTTATTCCACCTTTCTGATTCCTGATCCTCCACGGACGGGTTGGTCGTTGGATCGCCAACTTGAAGAGGGAGGATTTGCCATCGAACTTCTGGCCAGAGAAAAAACCCGTAATATGTAGCCAACATTTGGAAGAAGAATGTTTTCAAGATGACTTGGATAATAGCGCGTTGTGACAAACACCAGATACAGCACTGGGACTTGATCAACAGCCGATACCGCACCGTGACGTCACTAACCAGTAGGTGGCAGTAGTGTTCTTTGACAAACATGGATGCCTCCAGTAAAGCACATTCACATGAAAATTACTCTGAATTAAGAACACTGATCATTTATTGAACAGGATGGAATCATTTCAGATTTAAAGGACTTTCAGAATATATATCTGGATGCGCAAATTAGCTGATAGCACATGCGCAGAACGGATCGTGTTTCCGGGACGGATCAGGTAGCGACAGAGTCTAGTCAGATAAAATAATCTAGCCTCCATGATGACTTCATATCTGCTATAAATCTGGTTTAGTTTCCACCTGATGGAGCGACCTGATTAAAAAAAGAAAATAAAAAGCAGAATTCTCCTCCAGGTGATTAAATATTTGCAGTCTTAAGGCGGCCTTCCTAAATCCCATAAACAATCCAGCAGATAAACACTATGAATTAATTAATCTGCGCCAAGTTTACTTTTCCAATTAAAGCTCTGCCCCCCCCAAACATTCAGACACTCCCTACATACATAAAAAGGCCAGAAGGTAAATTAAATTACAGCACAGCGTCTCTGCTGGGATTGAAATTCAGAGGGGGAGCCGAGGTCTGATCATAAAAACAGCAATCTCCTGTATAAATAAAAAAAAGCACCAACAAGGTGCTTCCAGGAAGATTGAGGTGAACAAGAGATTTAGAAAAAAAATGGCTGCCAATTACCTGCGCAGAGGACACTGCCAGGCGAGAGAGTGTGAAATTAGTGAATACAGGAATGTTCTGGGACTGAATCGGCAGCAGAGACGGATTCTTTCACTCAGCCGGTGGCAGCGACTCCCGACATCTTCCCAGCTCCACAAACAGGTGGGGGTCCCATTTGTTAGCTTTGGAAAAGAGCCAGAGCGGGAACTTCTCATTCAGGAGGTAAAAGAGACTCACGCTGCAGCGTTTAAAGTCTTTGCATCTCCTGTAATTACAGAACGAGCCTTCGTCGCCACAGCTAAAGGGATTGAGTGGATCTCAGAGGAGGGTTTCTGTTGTGTCTGCGTCTCTGGTGGACGTGTTTGTTTTCTGAGTCTGAGGAGACAGCTGCCATCTGTTGCACCAGTTTAATTCACTCAGACAAGAATTACAGCATCATTACAAAACGAGACGATGAAAAGTAAACGGCGGGGTGAAGCTTGGGATTCTTTCCTCTCCATTCAAACTTTGCCTGAAGCTCTAACAGGTGACAGCAGAGACGCCTCCTGAGCAGATGGTCTGAGCGCCACGAGGAGGAGGCCGAGATGACGGATGCTGAGAGGAAGGAGTGACGGGGAGGCAGACCGGCGTCCAGGATGTTCAGAACACGTTTTATTCTTCCCAATATCTCTGGATGGGTTTAAATCACAGAACCAATGATAAAAGGAGAACATCTGCACTCTCTGGAGCTCAAACTGATTTACAGTAGAAACACAATTTTAGATCTCAAATGGGTCACAGAAAGTTGGAATTTATACGATTAAAAATGTTTTATTAGATTCATACACTAAAAAAAATCTAAATCTAGAGAAGTAATTTCAAAGTGCATTTGTTCTTGGATTGAGGAGGTAAGTGAGACAATAGAACAAGACAATTTACACTTAAAATAACAAAACACAATTGCTTTGTCTTATTTCAAGTGCATATTATCTAATTATCTTATTTTAAGAGTAAATATCCTCATTCCATTGGCAAACTATCTCATTTACCTGCTCAAATTAAGGGTAAATACACTTAATTTAGGAAATTTTGACTTATTTCTATACCGGTTTTCCACTGTATCTCACTTTTGGACTGTAGGAGGAAGCCGGAGTACCCGGAGAGAACCCACACATGCTCAGGGAGAACATGCAGAAAGACCCCGAGCCAGAAATCGAACCCAGAGCCTTATGGCTGCAGCGCTACCCGCTGCGCCGCTGAGCAGCCTGAGGCTAGACCTCTCTTAGTCCGGCCCTGGTCCCTCCTTTCCAAACTGATACACCATGTTTTTACATTTAAACCAATGAGACAGTTTGAAATGTCTGCGTCTCATGAGGACACAGTCAGTCATGCTGACTGGATTGGTTCAAATTACAGTTTGCTTTATTTATACAGTGCAAATTCAGAACACGTGTCATCTCAGGGCACTTTATACACTGGAAAAAAGATCTAGAAATAAATAAAAATGTCTTAAATTAAGTGTATTTACCCTTAATCTGAGTAGGTAAATTAGGTAGTTTGCCAATGGAATGAGTAATTTTCCTCTTAAAATAAGATAATTAGATAATATGCGCTTGAAATAAGACAATGCAATTATGTTTTCTTATTTTAAGTGTCTTTTCTTGCCTCCTCAATCCAAGAACAAAAGCACTTCTTTTAAGAAAAAATTACTTATGTAGATTGAGATTTTTTCCAGTGTAGAGACAATTCAACCAGATCAACCAGTCAGATTGATTCAAAGTTTTCCATCTAAGGAAAACCAGTTGATTGCATTGCCTCATACTAAGCATGCTTGTAGCGACAGTGGGGAGGAAAAACTCCTTTTTAACAGGAAGAAACCTCCAGCAGAACCAGACAATGCCATTGAAAGGAACTCTAGATTCTCCATGATCAGGTTACAGAGACACCAGAGTTATTGGTTATAGTTTATGGTTTATTCTCCACTGATCTCTGATTGCAAAGCTTCCCAGGAGTCTAACTAGATCTATAAGGATGAAGATCTGATCTAACAATAAAAATCTTACTGATTTTCCTGAATTCAACAACTTTAGTTTATCTTTTGATGTGAATAACTGATCTTTCCTCCAATGTTCAGATAAACTTTATTTTTTATTTGTAAAAAAAAAAAAAAAAAAGGAGAAATGGATAAAAAAAAAGCAAACATTCATACAGGAGGAACCAAACTGGGAATACAAATAAAACAGCTGCAAACAAATCAATAGAGCCCACATTTAAAAAACATTAGATTTCAATTAAAAAGTTTAAAAAAAAAGGAAAACAAATTTGGCACCACAGAGATTGTCAACATTTAGAGAAAGATTGAAATTTTTTGTTTTACGCAAGACAAAAAGTGAAACAAAGGAGCTGTGAGAAAATTCACTGCATCCAATCCTAGTTTGGATACGCTTGGTGCAGAATAAAAACAATAAAACAAAAATCATTTTAAACATGTGACTCTGGTGCAAATGTTTGTTTTATTCAGAAACTTTTCTTTAGATGAAGCTCAGATAACCTGAAAGTGGCGGCCCAGACAAAGCAAGAGTAGGTTGCCCTCCAACGGCGCCCCCAGGTGACCGGCGTTTCACACCGGAGCAGAAATTAGCTCTGGAGTCTTAAAAAGGCTCCAGTCACGGCACATTACCTTTCAATTGAACTGAACTCACAGCAGTTCATGAAAAAGCTGCATCACTGAACCTCTCCAATGCAGAGGGAGTTTTAATCAGCGAAACAACAGCCTGCTGACAGAAAATAAGAGAAAATCCCTGCAGCCGAAGTCACGTCCGCAGAGAGGATGATCCAAACAAAGCAAAATCATTACATCACTGCTGAGATCAGGAGAAATCGACAAAAATCAGCAGGACTTTAGTTTGTAGAGATTATTCTGAGCAGAAGGAAATGCTGCCTGTAAAAAAAGGGACAGCAAACCTAAAGGCTTAACTATTAATAATCAAAGTTGTGCAAACTGTACCGTCTCCATAAAAGGACGAGTACAAAAATCAAAATTGAAAGGTTTTCATATTATTCATATTTTGTATCGTCTCCAAACCTCGTCGCCCAATCGTGTTTTTACCTTCCATATCTGCTCCACGTTAATCCGCTGCTTTAATCATTCACTACTGGATGGAAAAACTTTAAGTTATTTAGATGAACCTTTTCATACAAGTATTTTAGAATTTCCCAAAATCAAACGTTCAGCTTTTATATAAGAAGAGGATGGAAATATTAATATTTATCTGTGCTGTATTTTCTTTTTCTACGAAACAGTAGAAAACCTGACGTCAGTGTCTAATTTCTGACCCTTATTCTAAAGGTGCATATAGATATTTCCTTTATTTCTACTTCAGTAAATCATTTTGGCTGCAAAAAAAGATTTCCTGAAAGATTACTGCTTCCTTCTTGAGTAATAATTGTTATTTTTGTGTTTTTGCACCATTTGTTGTATATATTACAAGAATAATTATAATACTCAGCATGTGCACGAAGGAAATAAGGAAGTTGCCTATTGTGGCTAAGCTGGTTAGCAGCTTCAAGCTAAGTGAAGAAAAAGTCCAAGATCCAGATAAAAAATGTTGAAATATTTGCTTCAGAGAAGAATAAGACTGGAAAAGCTTTGGGAATCCAGCTAAAGCTGCAGAGGCGTTCAGATGTAGCTGCTTATGGCCAGGGCTGCTAAAGTTAGCCCAACAGGCTAAC
>NW_015150644.1:867000-869540 GCF_000732505.1 Cyprinodon variegatus
CGTCTCAACTTCGGATTTTTTTTTTTTATTACGTATTAAATGGGTAAATGGGCCATATAGTGAAGCTTTAAAGTATAATATTCTCGCCTCAAATGATCTTAAAATGTACTTTTATTGAACAACAGCAACAGAAAAGAGAATATTGGAAAATCGGACGCTGCTGCTGCCGCAGTGCATGCTGGGACAGCTGTCAATCTCAAGAACAGACAAGTCTGCTCTGATGCATGCTGGGTAAAGAGGGAGACGTCACAAACCAGTAGGTGGCAGTAGTGTTCTTTGACAAACATGGATGCCTGCATTAAAGCACATTCAAATTAAAATTATTCTTAATTAAAAACACTGATCATTGATTTTTTTATATTTAGTACTTTTAGTAGTTGGTTTTCTGAATATGGCTCGACTTTTCAGAGGATTCGTTAGGCGAGTAAAGTCTGCAAACCACCTGCATTTCTTTATCAAAACGGCCATTCTGAACCAGCGCAGGGATAAATGGCCGAACTTTAAACCTAAAGTGAAGGCAGCCAGCGGCGTCAGCGCCGGTATGAAGGAACCGCCACCTTCTCACTCCATCCACGGCAGCAGAACCCTCATTTATCTTCCCAGACCTGCAATCTCATTACGGCGCCGTGAAGCTGTTCTGTGACAGACGGTTCAATCGTTGTGAGACGAGCAGTTTTTCTTTGGTCCTTCTGTCGCTTCGTTGTAGTTTTATTGGAATATTCTGCAGGAAAAAAGCTGCAGCAGATCCTTCACCTTTGAGGCGCTGCCTGTTTTCCAGTCGGGGGTTTTAATGAGGGTTAATAAAAACAGAAATCCTGAATCTTCCTCCTATAGTCGGTTAAATCACAGACTGCTTTGTTTAAAGGAGGAAGGGAAGTTTGTGCGTTGGAAATGCAACACTAAGGTTCGAGGTAGCAGGTTGAGACATTGATGGTGCTACTATCCTGCAACCTTTAGATGCTTCCCTGTTTTCCTCTCCGGCTAACGGCCCACTAGTCTGATTCAAGGAGCCTCTGGAAGCTGTAGGATGAGAAAAGATCATTTTAATAAAAATCCCTTTGAAAAAAAACACAACTTAGAACAAAAAACATTTGGTCCCTTTTTAAAAATCTGATAAATTAATATCAAACTTAATTTAAGCAACTAAAGTCTGTTTTTTTTTTTTATTTTAAAGGCACACGGTCCCATCCAGCAGCAATAAGGCCTCGAGAAAACAGAGGAACTGGCCGAACAGTCGCAGGGTTTCATGAAAGCCGTCCTCATTTCTTCGTGTCGGTCAGGATAATGTTTGCGGTGACAAACATGAGGCAGGAGGCCGCCCATGCCACCACAAACCACACCCAGAAGGCGTGGCGGAAAGGAGAGCGGTGCTTGTTGACGGCGTCTCTGCCCATCACCGGCTCCAGGTGGCGTCTGGCGTAAAACACCAGGAACGCCGGGATGATGTACTGGATCCCCGTCCCCGCGTACGACCCCGTGATGCCCACCAGGGACTCCAGGTTGTGCGTGCAGAAAGCCACAATGACGGGCGGCACCAGAGTGATGAGGGGGAACACGATCCGGTCCACCACCCACGGGTAGGTGCCCCCGTCCCGGTGGAAGAGCGTCTTCCAGTTGTTTCGTAGCGTCACGGCGATGATGGGGAAGTTGGTGCTGATGGTGAAAACCGGGAACAGGCCCAGGAAGTAGCGCAGCACGGGGATGTCCAAGACGTTGCAGTTGTCGGTGAAGTTCAGGGTGTACATGTCGTGGAGCAGCGAGCTGTCAAAGCAGAAGATGGCGGTGAACGACAGCAGGACGTAGAAGCCCAGGATCAGGACGTAGTCCGCCAGAACCAGGGTACCGACTCGCTTCTTATCCGAGATGGGCGTCACCAGCGACGGCAGGGAGTGCTGGCACATGAAGGAGTAGACGCACACCCCGAACAGGTTGGGCACGCCGGAGAGGTTGGCGACAGGTGGGCGGCCCTCCCCGGCGCCTTTCCCGATTCGGATCAGAGCCAAGATGATCATCATGGTGAAAGCTGCGGAAACAAACGAGAGATTTAAGGGACTGGATCCATCAGTTCTACACACCATGATGCATCAAACGCTCAGAAACTCATTCTAAGCAGCGCCCCCTGTGGTCACTACTGGTACAAAAAGGGTTAAACTACCAGCTTATTATTATTAGAAAATAAAACCTCAGACTATAGAAGAAGGCTGAAAGTTAATACATCGCCACCTTCAGGACATTTAGAAGAACTACAGCTGACAGACTTTGGTTAAAACCAAACTAAACATTAGAGGCGCCCCAATAAACAGTGTTTTCTTGTTATTAGTAGTTTTAATTAGGATTTTCACTGGTTTAGCTCATTG
Organism: Cyprinodon variegatus; assembly: GCF_000732505.1. Taxonomy (NCBI): domain Eukaryota; kingdom Metazoa; phylum Chordata; class Actinopteri; order Cyprinodontiformes; family Cyprinodontidae; genus Cyprinodon; species Cyprinodon variegatus. Next base: position 869,358 of record NW_015150644.1, read on the forward strand.
AAGCTAAATGTTAATCTTTTTATTTGACCAACGTTTTGAACCTGCAGGAGTTTCAGAAAATGAATAAAGATGAATTCTCTTTAGGACAGCTGATTGCATCGACTCATTGACTCTAAAGCAATCCCTCATGCTAAGCATGCTTGTAGCGACAGTGGAGAGAAAAAACTCCCTTTGAACAGGAAG
>NW_015150644.1:871127-873349 GCF_000732505.1 Cyprinodon variegatus
CAGTAAACAGTACTTCAAAGAACTCCATAAAATTAAGTTTTTTCTCAAACATAGGACAAAATAAAGATGTTAAAATAAAGTGCACATTCCGTGAAATTCAGACTTAATTCAAATAAAATGAAGTTACTCACAAAATAATAAATAAATCAAACGAATTTACAATAACTGGGCTTTGCAGTCATCTCAACAACATAACATTTTACATGTAGAACATTTTCAAAATGCTATAATATTCCTTTGGTCTGAACAGGAAGTGCAGCAGCAGTGCATTGCACATGACTTAATGTATTTCTTTGTCTTGTTGGCACTAAGCCAGTGAGACGCTCGTTTCTTCTGGACTCAGGTTTTGTCACGACAGCCTTCTGGGATAACTTTAAAATAAAACCTATCATTCAGGATACGTTGTCTGCTGGTCATTTTTGCTCATTCAAAGCACGGGTCTGTTATGCTGCGGTCTCTCCCAAAACGTAGCGTTCCTGAAGCTACGGAAAGCGCCGAGGGTAAAACAAACAGTACTGCGGAAAAATAAAGAACAAAAGCGCACGGTGCGTTTGTTTTGATGCACGATTAACGTGCGTTTAAAAAAAATGTCGGCGTTATAGTCTAAAGCAGTTAACGTGTTAATAACGCTTTAAAACTGACAGCCCTAATTTGATTATTTGACTAATATTTGACTAAAGTAACACAAATGTCCTACTTTCTCTGATAAGTAATAAATGAATAAACTGATGTTGAATTAGTTTATTGTTAAAAAGTAATTAGTTTAGAGCAGAGCAGAACTTTTCTCTTAAACGACCATCCTTTAAATCCCGCCATGAGGCAGAAGCCTCTGTTCCTTCTAATTTCCTAAAACAGCCTTTAAACAGGATCCAGCTGTTTGTCTTGGAAACTTGAGGCACAAAATGTGCAGCAGGACGCGGCGCTAGAAGTCAGGTAGAAGACAGACGAGCCCCAGAGTGTCTGCTCCTGCTCCTCGCCTCCCGTCTCCAATCGATTTCTGGAGGTGCGTCTCTGGAAACCAGCGTGAGCGCGCCGAAAAGAGTCCCTGGCCGCAGCGTGGCGTCCTGTTAAGGGCTGACAGTCATCTTTCCTCCACACAGACACAATCAGCGCGTGACAGCAGGTGTTAGTCATAGCCTGAGGATGGCCAGCAGCCAGCCGGGCTCCTCAGCTCTCATCACCGGGCGTCCTTTAAACGCGCTGACATTCAGGAGGCCACACATCCACAGAACGCTGCCTATCGGAGCCACACACCTTCAGCCCTCTCTGTGACTGAACTCACGAGTCTCACTGCCTCTGAAGGAGGCTCCAAGTCAACAGCCTGGACGTTTTCTCAGCTCAGATGTTGACTTTAACGTCCGCTGGAAGGGGACTCTGAAAACGCCACTGTAGAGCAGGGAGAGTAATCTCCGTTTATGAAGATTTTAATTTTACAGAATCTAGATTTTTTCCACTAGTCGACTCCTTTGGGCTTCCACAGCTCAGACTGACGTCGGTTCATCACATTTTAGACTCAGATGTCTCTTAATTAACAAACAAGCTCTCTGTGTGATTCAATTACTGCAAACATTTAAGGACGGATCCTCAAAGACTCAAAATCCACGCACAACAAGTGAACGTGTTGCTGGTGATCTACAGAGATTGCTGCTGTTAGGACGTGCAAAGCCGCTTTGGTTCCATGAAGCTCGAAGCCATGGAGTTGGAGGTGATAAAGATTAAAATTATCTCAATGAAAGAAGGATGATACTAGGTAAGGCTTACAGAGCACTTCACATTGGGAGTCCAACTCAAAAGAAAAAAAAAAAATAATTTAAATAAAGTTAAATATGGGGGCCATGATGGTCTAGTGCACGGGTAACCAATTATAAATCAGCGGGGTCAGAATAAAGAAATCATCAACCAGTAAAGGTCCAGAGACGTTTTTAATTATAATCTGTTACTTTAAACAGAATTTAACACAGAAATAAAATAAGGTTTTTAATGCATCCATGTTATACATTGAGATTTTCAATTAAAAGAAAAACATTTTTAAAAAATGGAACTTTTTTTCCATTTTAAATCTAAAGCATTTTTGAAGTAGAGAACAACAATTATTCAGTTTGGTTTATAGAAAATTTCCTGAGTTCCATATTTTATAAAACACCTGAAAAGGCCTTTCTTTCTGTTTTCTGTCTTAATGTTGGCAGTGGGCTTTAGGCTGCCCTGCAAGGCTTTAAACCTGG
>NW_015150644.1:875289-879536 GCF_000732505.1 Cyprinodon variegatus
AAAGTACTCCAGAGTGTTGTTCAGCATGGGGGTGAGTAGAAAATGAAGGCTAATCATGTTTTGGGTGTACTATTCCTTTAAATATCTGGATATTTTTGGACCCAGTGCAATTTATTTAAAAAATTTAAACCTTTATCTGCATCACTGTAGACATTCTGTGCATATTTTGTTTTAGAAAAATGAATCATAACCATAAAACCTAACTGTACCTTGTTATTTTCCTGTAGGTGGTTGTGTTGCTTAGTTACCCCTGTTGTGCTGTGATGGTCTGATTAACCAATATTAACACATTCCTGTCTGTCATTTCTTAATTAGTTCAGTGAGGATTTGTTTTTCCAGTCAGATGGTTTGCTTACATGTTTTGCCTGAATTAATTCAACGATGTAGGTTAATGAATCCTGTGACTCCGCAGCCTGGAAGTTCTCGTCTTTGCAGGTTTACCTGTTTGTATTAAAAAGGCGGGGCTTCAGCTGAGCAGGTCAGATAACCCGTTATCTGCTATTATGACCTTTAGCTAATTAAAAGAACAGAGTAAATAAGGCTGTATCAGCTCATTAGAGGTGGACAGCTCCATGAAATGACTCAGGATAGCAGTTGATGTTAAATCTGGTTGAAAACAGATCATATTTTTCATGTGCCATAAGTATAAAGCAGTTAGATCTAAAATAAGGAGCACCGTGGGTTTTCTGCATCCATCTCTGCAGTCTGGAAACCTATAAAACTAGGCAACAAAATTCTAATTTTTGAGCGTTTAGATTAAATTTCAATCTCAATCTGTTACTGAAGAAGCTTCACTGTTAAAAGTTTTTGAATAAAAGAGAATGAAAAATGATCTGCAGGCTTTAAAATACATAATTTCTCACTTCAGGAGAAGTTGATCTCCAAAGAAAGGAGGCAGCTCCAATCTTCACCATCGCAGAGTGAAAACCTGTTGCTGATTGTCCAATATTTAATGCATCTTTGGCTTCCATCCAATGTAATCTCAGGCTGTGGGGAAAGCTTTGCTACTCCCAATTTAAACGTTAACCCTCTTATTACGGAGAGGTCGGGACGACGGGCAGCGGACCAGCTTTCAAGGACAAGCAGCCTCCTTGTAATATCATCTGCAGACATAAAACGGCGTCTTGTACGTAAGCAGTCTTTTGTCTGAGCTACTCTAAACCTTTTTTTAACATCTCTGCAGTCATCTGTCTGCTCCTCTACTCCAGTTTTCAATAAAAGAAGCTGAGAGTAGAGAAGAGGAAGTTAAAGGTGCAGGACGGGAGGAAGGAAGGAAGCTGTTCTCCTTCATCTTTAACACTCAGGGGCTTTCACAGGAAGCAAAAACGCTTTTAATTAGGAGGGCCTGGGGCTAGCTGGGTGTTATCACATTACTTAAATCAACTTTTCTACTTTGGTCAACATTAAGATTCTGAGATAAAGCAGTCTGGATGTGAAAGGAAGGTTTTTAGATTCAGACTCTATTTAAACCTCAAATCAAGCCGACAGTTTAGACGATTTGATTCAAGATCGAGGCTCATTAATGCATTTTATTTAACATTTTGTTGTTTAAGGGCATAAGTTGATCTGTTGTCCAAGTCCAGATTGTGTCAATGGTTTGATAAAATGCTATTTGTTATATATATCAGGCTGCGTTGACCAGAAATCAAACCACTATTACAGCTCCTAATGATCAACAGACAGCCTCACCATGTTTATTGCAGTGACCTCCGGCCTGTGCCTTATTAACCCAACTTCATTCATTAGTGCAACTAATCAACGACAACGTCTGGCATCAGTAAATCACCGTGCAAAGCCAGATTAAACTTCACCGAGCCACAGACTGTCACTCCGACCGAGTCGGACGTTTAACCTGGTCAGGATACGGTGACGGGCAGCGCTTTCTGTTCCCCTTCAGTACTTCCGTCTGTGCTAAGAAGGTAAATCGAAGAGCAGTAAAACAGCCACAAATCACGACCCCCGGCAACTCCAGCCGCCAATCTCGCAAAACGTGATTTATGTTACCTGAATAGCATCGTCAACGACCTTGTGAGGAATGCTTCAACTTAACGACGCCCTGGAGGAGACTTCTACAGCTCTATTGTCTCCGCCGTAAAACACAAAGAGCCAGCAACTTACTTCAACTGAAAGAGAAAGATGGAAATCCTGAACTTGATGTATGCTTAGAAAGCAGCTGACTCAGAGGTCCGCCATCTCAAGCCTGGAGGATACTAAACATGGAGCAATAAAGCAGAGAAGGAGAGAAATCAGCATTTTAAATGCAGTTTTCTGACCCAACCAACTTTCCTTCCAGTGGTTTTAAGGTAAGACAATCATCTGATCCTGGATTAAGACAAACGCTCCAGTTCTGACTTTATCACATGAAAGCGATCAGTTCTGGTTTCAATGGTGAGCTTGACGCTTTCTCGCCAAACATTTAACCATCTCTGATTGAGCTATCAGCCGCCACAACACAGAGGAGCATAGTGGCTGAATGGTCATATATCCTCCTTTAGTGTACTTGATGTTCACAAGGACCACCTGGTTTCTGAGCATAAATCAGCCTTAATGGAGCACGAAGGAAAATCCCCAAAGAGTCAAAGCCTTCCTATTAAACACAAACAACGCTGAGCACCAAGAAGGAACGTTCAACGATCTTGACCCATCTATGTTCAGAAAAAAACCCAACCATAAACAGATGGGATGGACTCAGATTTCAGCTTCCAAACACCTACAATGCAGCATTGAGGTGATTCCTTCCCGCTATCATCCCAACAACTTGTAAGGCCAACAATACCTTTCAATGACCCCCCTTTCAGAGACATAGACAGGTATGGGGCATTGCAGGCTAACAAAGAAGCCAAACGACCCCCCTTTCAGAGGCATAGACAGGTATGGGGCATTGCAGGCTAACAAAGAAGCCAAACGACCCCCATTCCAGAGGGGTGGACCTGTTCGTCCGTTTCTATTTGCATGTCTTCTAAACTAAAACCAGGCTTTGTTGGGCTGCTGGATAAAGCAACTTAACGCTATTTCTGACATTTTGAATCGAAAAAGCTTCCTGGATGGGAAGAGAAACATCTTCATACTTGGAATAAAACTCCAGTGGATTATTTTTTATTTTTTTTTTTTTTTACTTTTTTTGGAAATGTCCAATAGAGACCATTGGACAGAAGAGATCAACCGATCTGGGTTCTTTAAAGCTGCACCGATTCCCAATAAGTGCTGCAAAGCTTTTAGGCAGATTCGCGAAGCTAATATTGCTTTTTCTCCATTTACACGATAAAAATGACTAAAAAAGTTAAACAGGTCTCAACACCAACAAAATAAACATTTATTAACACAAAAAACTGTTAAGAATGGATAGCAGGTAACGGAAATGCACATGCTTCACTGAACTAATAAAGACTTGAAAGTATCGGCTAAAAAAAGGGCGCTGCTGTTTGAAACCAATCCTGGTAACAGATGCTCACTCGGCTCTTCAACTGACTGATAAGAACGATAGAAAACTAGCCAATCACATGGCAGAAACTCAAAACATTCAGGTCTCTAGAGGTGACGAAGATTACTTTAAAGCACAGACTCATGAGCTTCTCTTATCGGAAACTGATTTCTTGTTATTTTGGCCTTTTTTGCAGGTCATCTTTCCCCCATGGACTGTATGGAAGGAATATTAATTGGTAAACTGATGGTGAGCTGGTAGGAAATCCAAAAAAGTAAAAAAAAACAATCCACTGGACTTTGTTTCCAAGTTTGAAGACGTTTCTCTTCCCATCCAGGAAGCTTTTCAAATCAAAATGTCAGGAATAGCGTTGACTTTGAGGCTTTATAGAGTGGACCAAAGTCTTGTTTTGGCTTAGAAAATATGCAAACTGGACCTGAAGAACGGGAACGCCCCTTAGGAAGGGGACGTTTTTGTTTTGGTTTCTTTGTTAGCCTATTGTGTTTTTTAACTTTTTTGGAATGATTATGACCTGAATGATTGAGAATCTTCACCAGCAGCTGGTAGGAGCAATTCCCTTTCCTCTGCAGTCCTTTGATTATTGACTTCATATTTTTCCACTTTCTCAAATGAGGACGAGGAAAAAAAAGTAACGTTTGAAAGCAGAATCAACCCTTAGAAGAATTAAAGCTACAGTGTGTAATTTTCAGCGACATCTAACGTCCATACTGAAAACTGCAGCAACATGAACATCTCCCCCCCACCGCTTCTCCCCCCCCCCAACAGTACGGCGAGCGTTACGGGACAAAATGTCTTCCACGACGTC
>NW_015150644.1:880916-883090 GCF_000732505.1 Cyprinodon variegatus
GTAAAGCAAGACTGACTCTCGCGATGTACGAGACTTCTGAGCCTGTGGGTGCGGGCCGAGGGCTCCTGCAATTGCAGGTACGGTATTTTTCCCTACAGACCACCAGGGCGGCCGAGAAAACCTTTGTTCGACCTGAAATAACTCATTTAATCATCCAAAACGTTATGGAACACATTAACTAACAGAAAAATGTTGCATAGTATGCCTTTAAATTCAAACACGTTTTGATTTTTAACTTCTGTTAAAACCTGCATTTTACTACAACTAACTATGTAAAGGGAAAATGGGAAAGAGAAATTGAAGATATTGATTGGCTCAACGTGTGGAAACTACACCAAACAACTACTGGCTCCCGGACATGGAGGGAATTTGCCTGGAAAAATCTAATACGATTTTTTTATTACGCCCAAGTCCAAAAGTAAACAAATGCATAGGCATCAAGAATGTCGGAGAGAGTGCGGGGAGATAGATGTCAACCATTCCCATGTTTTTTGGAAGTGTTCAAAACTTTTGGAGTTTTCAGAAATGGTTTACAGGGTATTATGTGAAGTATTAGGGTATGTAATTCCAATGAAACCTGAAATTCGTGCAATTTGGCAATTTTGGTGATGATACTATCCATGAAAAGGATAACTATTTGGTAAAATGTTGATAGCTGCAAAGTAATCTATAACAAGGAAATGGGGGAAGTCAAACGTGCCATCGAAGGACCAATGGATCACGACGATTGAAGACATATTTCTCATGGAAAGACTAAAACACAGACTGAGACTACAAGAACCACAGATGGGGAAAAAAATGGGGAAAAATGGACATTATATAAACAGAAAAACTGAAAAGAAGGTGCTACCCAGACATGTTCATATTAGTGTACTTTGTTCCTTTTTATTTATATGTACGTTGTATGATCAAAAATAGAGAAGAAAAAAATGTCTATTTTCTGTCTCTTAAAAATGAATTTAAAGACAATTTCGTGAGGATTGTTTAAGGAAAACATGTCTCCTTTACAGGCATGTCAAAGTGCTGACAAACCGTCTGCTACTGAAGTCCTGGTTCTGATTCAGTGTGCGACTTTAAATGTAATTTTTTCAGCACCTCTGAACTGTGATTCTGCAGCACAGTTCATTAAGACTGCCTCATATTTCACTGTCGCCCTGTGAGCTGACTGCTGAACTCCCAATACAACAAACCACCAGAGTCCCCCTGACCTTCATACCCGACGGCCCCCTCCCTCATTGCTTCAAAATGCCACCATGTGGATGTTAACATGCCTGCGGGCGCCTTCCACTCATGGTATATTGGATCAAACTAAGCATGTGAGATGGATGGTATCAGGGCTTTTTTTACCCCTCTATGAAGGTTTTTGTTTTATCTTTTGAAAACACAAAAGGAAAGACTTCTTTTAACTCTGACGTAACATTATGCACAATTTATAACAACGCTTAGAAAAGTTTCATTTTCCTAATATCAAATAAAAGCAACAAGCTTCACATGGTTAAAAGCCGGAGCAGTGGGTCCTCACCTCCATTGCGGTGTCATGTAGCGCTGCAGCTAATGGTGATTGTGCTAATTGATTAATCTGTCAATTATTTTTCCATTAACCCATTAATAATCAGATGGTAAAAGGTTCCTTGAAGATTTTTTTTTCCACAGAATTCAAACCAGGTGAAACTAAAACTTTTCCATTTGAGGAATTCTAGATAGAGCAAATTGAAGGATAAAAGCGTGTTTTCATCTTAAATGCAAAATGTTTATATGTCACAATTTTGGTAAAATAAGTTGCTTTAGTGCAGGGGTAAACAATTTTAAAAAATCAGCGGGGTCCAAATTAAGAAAATCAACATCAAGTAAATGTCCGGAAACATTTATGATTATAATCTGTTACTTTAAACAGAATTTAACACTGAAATAAAAAGAGGTTTTTATGCATCCATGTTATACATTGAATTTTTAAATTAAAAAATATTTTTAAAAAAGAAAAAAAATTCCATTTCAAAATCTAAAGTTTTTTTTTTTAAGTAAACAACAGTTATTCAGTTTGGTATATGGATAATTTCCCGATTCCCATATTTCATAAAACACCTGAACTGATCATTTGTTATTTTCTTTCTGTTTTCTGTCTTAATGTTGGCAGTGGGCTTTAGGCTGCCCTGCAAGGCTTTAAACCTGGGTTT
>NW_015150644.1:884745-896823 GCF_000732505.1 Cyprinodon variegatus
GGAAAGGATTCTGATTTCAACCGTTGCGTATATTAGCTGCGACATATGAATCAAGATGCTATGGCCGAAAAAATGTGATTGACAGAAGACCGTTGATATATGATTGGCCGAATTTTGTTGTTCAGGGTGACGTAGAACTAACTGACCTGCAGAAGATAACGGGAAAAAACAGATTTTAAGACAGGATTTTTTTAAATAGATATTTTCTAAATTTTGGGACAATATGGTCTGATAAAGATTACATTTATATACATGTTTAAGCCAATATGATTTGACATTTAAATAGGATTTCCCTACGACTTTAATTAAAGGCGTAGCTTAAACAGCTACATCAATACGATTTCCATTCTTCTAAGTGCAGCAGAGTAACTGAAGCTCATTGGAAATGGGACTAAAAATGTTACCTGACCCTTAAGCAGTCGAGGCTACAGAAACCTGTCTTCACTGTGCCTGTGGACAAAAAAAAAATAAAAAAATGTACCAACCCCGGACAGAAGAGGAGTGAGGCCACTGGTCACGATTAATGACTCAATTTCCAAAGTAGGTCATCAGTTCGTTAGCCTGAGTCAAAACATCTAAACATAGATACCCAGTTTTATATGTGCCAATGTTTCCACTACCTCTTAGCAACTGGAGTAATACCCCTCAGTAAGGAAGGCAGGAAGGGAGGAGGGAAGGAGGTAGGAAGGAATTAAAGGAGGTTACGGAGAGAGGAAGTAAGAGAGGAAGATTGTTGGAAGTAAGGCTGGAATACAGGAAGTGAAGAAAGGGCGTACAGGAGGGAGAAATGAAGTAGAGGGAAGACAGAAAGCAAGTAGATAGAATGAAGGGAAGGAGGTAAGTTATTAAATAAGGAAAGCAGGAAGGAAGAAAGGAAGAAAGTTAGGAGTTAGGCAAAAATGTAGGTACTTAAAGGGAGGAAAGGAGTAAGCAAGTAGATATAGAGAGAAGGTGAAGAAATAAGAAAGGAAGTAAAGAGGAAAAAAGTAGAAAAAGTGGAGGGATGAGGGAAGTGATCAGGTATATAAAACAGGGAGGGAGGGACAAAGAAGGGAAGTGGACGGACGGACAGACGGATGGAACCAAGGAAGGAAGGACGGAAAAAAGGACGTAGAATGAGAGTTTGGCAGGAAATGAGGGAAAGAAGATCAGGGGTTTTCGTTCTTCTAACTGCTCCTTGTGGAACAATTTGTTTAAAATAGGGATGTTAATTCTTTGGTTTAATTGATTTTTCAAAATAAATAAAAAGACGAGAAAGAAGGAGGGAAACAACCACACTGTTAAACTCAAGACATTTCAATCTTGGCATCCAAAGGCTCTGCTCCGTTTTTAATCATCCATATGGTGGAAGTGGGTGTTGGTCTTGCTAGATGGGAGCGCGGTATCCGGCGTATGCTTCCTGAGCTAGAAATGTGTTGGAAACACCGCCTACTCAGCACGCGCTCTGGTGTGTAAACAGTGGAATGAGTCGGCGAAACAGTGAGAGAAATTATGCTGAAAATATTTGCACCTCATGAGGATTAAATCTGTATGTTCACAGTTTACCAACAAAAACACTGAGCTAAAGTCATTCTGGCTGCATACAGTAGCAGCCAGTCAAAATCCCCCTTCCCAGTCGAACACCAGCTGAATGGCAGCCTACTCCCCTGCGACACCCAGCCACTGGACTTCTCCTAGGCGTGCATTTTTTTACTCCAAATCCACCCTTTCACTAAATTACAGGATCTGACCATGAGATGGCGCGTCTCTTTAGATCCTAACGTCCACAAATCATGACAGAAAGAATATTTTAGAACAAAGATTGATGTTTGAAAAGGAATTGTAGGGGACCAGCCAAGGACTAGTCAAAGACCAGTCAAGGACTAGTCAAGGGACCAGCCAGAGGCCAGCCAAGGACCAGCCAAAAACTAGCCAGGAACCAGCAAGGGAACAGCCAGGGGCTAGCCAAGGGCCAGCCAGGGACCAGACAAACACCAGCAAGGGACAAGCAAGGGACCAGCCAAAGACCAGCCAGGGACCAGCCAAAGACCAGCAAGGGATCAGCCAAGGGCCAGCCAGGGACCAGCCAAGGACCAGCCAAAAACTAGCCAGGAACCAGCAAGGGAACAGCCAGGGGCTAGCCAAAGACCAGCCAGGGACCAGCCAAAGACCAGCAAGGGATCAGCCAAGGGCCAGCCAGGGACCAGCAAGGGACCAGCCAAGGGCCAGCCAGGGACCAGCAAGGGACCAGCCAAAGACCAGCCAGGGACCAGCCAAAGACCAGCAAGGGACCAGCCAAGGGCCAGCCAGGGACCAGCCAAGGGCCAGCCAGGGACCGGCAAGGGGCCAGCCAAAGACCAGCAAGGGGCCAGCCAAAGACCAGCAAGGGGCCAGCCAAAGACCAGCAAGGGGCCAGCCAAGGGCCAGTCAAGGACCTGCAAGGGACCAGCCAAGGGCCATTCAAGGACCAGCAAGGGACCAGTCAAGGACCAGCAAGGGACCAGCCAGGGACCAGTCAAAGCCCAGCCAGGGACCAGCAAGGGACCAGTCAAAGCCCAGCCAGGGACCAGCAAGGGACCAGTCAAGGACCAGCCAAGGACCAGCAAAGGGCCCATCCAGAAAAGTGGGTAAATTATGAATCGCTACTACTGTAAACCTCGGCCTCCTCAGTCGATAGTTTGTGGAACCAGTAACAGCTGCAGGTTTTGGTTTCAGGTCTGGACTTTGACTGGGCTGTTCTAACACATGAACATGTTCCATTTTATAACTATAACTGAATCTAATGAAAAATAAACTGAAATTAACCATCTAATAATGAACTAACAATGTTTTCAATCATGTAGAATGTTCTGCCCACAAACCACTTTGTGTTGGTCTTTCAAATTAAGTCCAATAAAACATAAATGTTTGTACTGGTATGAATACCTTTACATGCTTTTTGATTTCTCTAAAACAGGCATTTTATCACAGTCACAAATAAAAGTAAAAAAATGGCTCAGAAGAAGCCAAATCTGGGCTGTTTAGTCACCACCTTGTATCTCTGCTTTCTGTCCAGTGATGTTAGAAACCCATGAAGAAAACAAAGCTTCCAGCCGAGTCATTTTGAACCATTAGCCGGAGCTGCAAAGAGCACGCTGTAAAGCGGCACCGCGATCAATTACACGGAGCGTGTGGAGTGAAAGGTGAAGCTAAAAGCCTGGTGGAAAAAATCGTGGACAGTGAATGGATGCTGCTGTGTTGTTTATGTGCAGCAGGGCTGCGACTCTGCGGTGTTGTGATTTTAACAGCAGCTCCTGGATGGACGGTTTATTTTCGCCCGTCGCCCGGTGAGTGACGGTCCAATCAAGCTTGGGACGGCCTGTCAAGCCTGTCAGGCTGAGGAATGAGAGGAGATGGGAATCAAAGACACGGAGCAGAGCTGAACCATGATGGACGGACCCGACCACGGCTGCCGCAGAGGCAAAGGCAGAAAGATGATAAAATGGAAAACAGGAGCCAGAGAGAGGGTGTCCAGAGAGGAGGGAGAGAAGCAGCAACACTACAGATGACCCAAATTAGTCTGAACCACACCAAAGGTTTAATAAAAACTAAAACGTTCCAAAAGGAAAAATAACAGATTAACCTGAAATTTTAGTATAAAGGTTAAACAGAAATGGTGAGCTCCTTTGACGAAACATTACTGGATCCTACCTGCACAAAGGATCATCATCACAGATCCTTCTTCCCATCAGCTGCTAGACTTTAAAACACTGATCATAATAAGCTAAGTTATTCTACTATCTTTAATATCCTTGCAAGGATCAAAAACTTTTTTCTCGATCAATTGAAAAAGTATACATGGAAACATACAGTACACTTTTTAAATTACCAATTGGATTGAACACTTTGAGTCAGATTATTTTCTTTACTATGTATAACAACTGCAGTATTTTTGTCTTCATAGCCAACCGTAGTGTTTTATTCTGTTTTCTATTTTGTTTTTTTAACTTTTTTTGGAATAACTATGACCATCACCAGCATGTTGTTTCTAAATATTAATGCAGAGATCTTCAGCATTTTCCAGGCCCAGGACCCCCAAACTGAGATGGAGCAGGGATGTAGGAGTTTGCCCTGAAGTCGAGGGATTGACGGTTCAAACCCCGACTCCGACTTTCAGTGTCGTCGTGTCCTTGGGCAAGACACTTCACCTGCATTGTCTACTGATGGTGGTCAGAGGGCCCGGTGGCGCCAGCGTACGGTAGTCTCGCTTCTGTCAGTGAGCCCCAGGTCAGCTGTGGATACAATGTAGCTTGCCACCATCAGTGTGTGAGTGTGTGTGTGAATGGGTGAATGAATGTAGTGTAAAGTGCTTTGGTCAAGTCTCCTGTCTTGAATAAAGGCGCTATATAAGTACAGGCCATTTACCATATATTGTATGAAATTGTGCTATATGAAACTGTTCCAAGAGTTACTCTATTACATACAGAGTAATGAAACAAAAGTAATTTCGTCCTGGGATTGTTAAAGTATTTCTGATTCTAATTCCTCGTTGATAGGACAGGTGTTGTGAATGAAATGGAACACCTAAATTCGGCCAATCATATATCAACGGTCATCTGTCAATCACATTTTTTCAGTCATAGCATCTTGATTCATATGTCGCAGCTAATATACGCAACGGTTGAAATCAGAATCCTTTCCTTTCGCATTGAGTTGCGTCCCAGTGTTCATGGGGATGGACGTCTGTTTCTTCGGCAGGCGTAGAGCTAACAGAACTGGCAGCGTTGCGAGGCAAGGGCTCAAACATGTACGGCTGGAAGCCTTCTACACCAAACCAAGCTTCTGCCGCCCTGGCGTCCTCTTCCACAACATCTTCGTCCCCGCTTTCCTCCTCTAAATAAAAAATGGATGACGGAGGAGACTCATCCACGACCTCCGACACTAAACTCTCCTCCTCTTGCATGTTTCCGCTGTCCATAGCGTTCCTTGACAGCGTCGTTTCTAAGTCACCAATTTAGTGCTACTTGGTCCCAATGGAATTTCCCATTGGGAACCAGCTAGCACTAAAATGCTAACTGGTTAGCAAGATGCTTCCGACAAACCGGCCACAACCAAACTTGCTTGCGAACCTTCCGCCAAAACAATCCCGTCCCCTTGATAACTGACCAATCACATTCACTTTATTGACTCGTGTAGTCGGGCACCACTCGGGAGAATTGGGAAAGGCAACGGTTGGAACAGCCGCTTCCCTACGACTTTAATTTGTTTTATATGGGGGTAAAGAAATACCAGACTTTATAATCATTACTCAGATATGACCCTACATTTCTACACAATCTAGAGTAGGGATGCGAACTGAACTGCTTCAGTAAAAAAATCGAGGCTAACGTTCAGAAAGCTGTACTTTTGATTTGTCTAAAGTCGACTCGGCCTAACAAAGTCGACTTTTTTGAGAATGCTCTTTTTTTTTTTTTTAAACACATATTTATCCTTCATTTCTGACTTTGGAGGACTGATTTTCAAAGTTTTCAGTCCAGATCTTTTCTGCTGCTGATGTTTGAAAAGTGTAGTTTTTATATGACTTGTTGATAATTCACCACGTCCGCCTGCTTTTTCGGCCATTTAACAATGTGAAGACCAAACTGACAGAAGGTGTTTTCCTGCTCTCCTTTTAGCAGAGAAAAAACTAACAGTGCTGAAAACGTTTCCAAAGTTTAAAATGCACTTTTAGAACCATGATACCTTTTTCATAACAACGCATGTTTGAAAACTAAAAGCTTTAACTTGTGAAAGGTGGATTCCTCTTACCGATCCAACGCATGACTGAGGTGAGAATCTGAAGGTATTTGGTCTTCTGGGCGTTGAAGAAGGTGAAAGGCCCCAACAGAAGGGTGAACAAGCTCTGCAAGAAAAGGAAGGAAAACACAAGTTATTGTTTTACTTGATTGGAACAGAAAATAACAACAAAGAGAAAAAAGTTGGGTTTTTAACTCTTAAAAATCGGAAGTCAGAGCGTCATAAAAGCAGCGTTACAGTGGGAGACCTGCCTCATGGAGGGCTGATGAGAGCTGGCAGAGGCGCAGTTAAATGTCAGCCACTATGAACAACGCCATAAATGTCAGAGTTAGTCAGTGGGACTGTTTGATTTACAAGGCATGACTGTGAACTATTCTGCATTAGGCTGCAGCTGAGACATAACTAATCTTTGTTTAATTGTTTTTTTTAGGAGGTAGAAAAGGTGGCAATTGAAAGTTTTAATAATTTGTGAGGCTGTATTTTAGAATTTCTTGACTTCTTTACGTCTGATTTCAGCTTGTGCTCCAAAAATGGACCCAAATGAAATCCCCTAATAACAGTGCATTTTCCATCCGACGTGCTCATAAAAGGAGGCATTTTAAAGTACGAAACCTTCTAGTTTTTGGTGATAAACATCTCAATGCTGCAACTGTTACACCACTTCAATCACAGCAGTTAAGACATGTTTAAAAATTTGCTTTTTTCTTCTCAGAAAATAAATATGCTCCTTTCTAAAAGCCCCCAATGCATTTGGGGACAGATCAATTTATGTTTGTGTGCAAAGTTAAGCATCAATAGAATAAAGTATGTTGAGGCTGTACGAGTCTTTTTGAATATGTGCATATAGGACATTGCACCAAATATGCCTCCAAATGTGGCAAATTCTGTAAAGAGCTTTTAACCATTTATTAAATTCAGTTCAATTCAGTTTATTTCTATAGCTCTAATTCACATCATGTCATCAGTTCACCAGATCATCCAGTCAGTTTGATTTAAAGTTTTCTATCTAAGGAAAACCAGCTGATTGCATCGACTCATTGACTCTTCAGCAATCCCTCACACTAAGCATGCTTGTAGCGACAGTGGAGAGGAAAAACTCCCTTTGAACAGGAAGAAACCTCCAGCAGAACCAGGCTCAGTGTGAGCGGCCATCTGCTGAGGCCCACTGGGGTTCAAGGAGACAGAAGTAGACATAGAAAAAGAAGCATAGATACAAAAAGCAGTTGTAAAATGCGTCCCCGTCCAGGAAACACACAGCCAGGCAGACGAGCTCTGAGCCAGCTCCCATGTCAGAGGATGAAGAGAGCACATCCAGTTAGTCACAGTCAGAGAAACAGGACTACACTGGAAAACAGGCCTAGCTCCAACATCTAGAAACAAAGGTGTTGATGGCAGCAGCACAGCTGATATTTCTCTCCAGGATGGAGTCACAGCCAAACAGGAACAGACCAGATGAAGCTACTATGAGAAAAAGCAGAGAGAGCAGAACGTTAGAGATTGAACTAACAGATTCTGCAGAGTGGGAGAATAGAGATAGAATGAAGCAGAATGATGAAAAAGGGGTCCCTATGTCCTCCAGCAGACTAAGCCTATAGCAGCATAACTATAGAGATAGCTCAGGATAACCTGAGCCACTCTAACTAGAAGCTTTCTTAAAAAAGGAAAGTTTTAAGCCTGGACTAAACTGGTAGTTGGTTCCACAGGAGAGGAGCCTGAGAACTAAAAGATCTGCCTCCCATTCTACTTTTAGAAATTCTAGGAACCACTAGTAAGCCTGCAGATTGAGAGTGAAGTGCTGTGTTAGGAACATCAGCTCTTGTATCTTGTGTCATGGCAGGATGGTTCCTTCACAAGCCAAGTGGACTGTGGTTAAGAGTCATGTATCTCTTCCTATTTACAGTCAAGGGAAAGGGACGTTTTTTTATATTTATATATATCTATCTCTCTCTCTCTCTCTCTCCATCCACCCGCCCACCCATCCATCCATCCATGAGAGCAGCAACTGATCTCACAGACACTCATTGTGTGCCATTTCATCTGAACAGCAGCCTGCAGGGTCTCTCTGGACATACACCGACACACGGGTCCCTCTGAGGACACATAGTAAGACTTCAGTTCAGCGGCTGACGCGTAACAGACAGCAGAGCACAGCCGTAACGACAGCAATTTAACAAGGAAACCATCAGGCTTCCAGGGTCACTTCCTCTGTGCCCGGAATATATGTTTGAGACAGAAAATAATAAAACTAGACACTTCAAACCAGAATGGACGGCTTTAGCCCCTAGATTATGAATTATTTGGGCTAAAACATTCATAAGGTTGTAACAAAAAAAACCTGCAAGGACAAAAATATGTGGGTAGATTACCTGAAGAGAGTGAAGATGAGGTGTTAGTGTCTAAATATTGAAATATTCCCAGCTGTCCTCCAGGCAGAGGGATGTCAAAGCTCAATCCCAGACAAAAGCATAAATCTGCAGAACCCATCGAAGTAATGAATGAACCATTATGAAGAGAGATGTCTGTGAAGGTGGAAAGGAAACCCATCTTGGCAGCAGGCAGGTTGACAGCATATCTGAGTCATAAATACATCAGTGGGGTCGGCCTCAGCCGAGCAAAGAAGACTGTAATCAGCAAAGACGCATCAGAGCCGAGTCCAGTTCCACATTTTACTCCCGTTTCTTCGTGTTTGGGAAGAAAAACAAACATGGAAGACAAGGTAGAATATTTCTTTTAAGAAAATTAATGAATTGATGCATAATTAGTATCCTTTTCCTCTAAAGCTGAGGCACATGCATATATGCTCCCTGCATTTGATTCACACACATCCTGTGACATTTATTACCCTCATCCACAAAGAAGGCCTCTGCTATGCTTTTGTTAAAGCGGGACTGCTACTTTTAACTACCAAAGGCACTAGACCAGAGACTTTATTCTTCTTTTATCTTATATTATGAAGTCTCTGAGAGGAAAACCCAATGAGTACTTGGATGGTGTCCAATCTGAAGACAAGAAATGGGATTAGAGAGGAGAACGGTCACCAGGCCTGGAGTCTAACCTGTTAAGGCCACGTCGAGGACCTAAGCCTCCGTACATGTGTTCAATCCCTGTTAAAATACAAAGTTTTCTATCTTTAAAACAAATAACCTGTGTCTTTCAGTTTTTTTTTTAATCAAAATTAAAGCAGAGGCGTCAAAAGTATTAACGTGTATTACTCCAGTAGAAGAATAAATCCTTCTGTTTAAAAACGCTTTCGTAGAAGTTAGAGGATCAACTTCAGCTTTTTACTCAACTAATAGTGTAAAAGAAGCACGGAAGCCGAGAGCGGTCGTACTCAACTTTTCTTTTTTCCCTTTGCTTTTTTTTTCTCCTTTATTTAACAAGGAAAAGTCCCATTCAGATTAACAATCTCTTTTTCAAGGGAGTCCTGGCCAAGACAGCGGCAAAAGATTACATTACAAATTACATTACAAATTCCTATTCCTGAAGAAGAAGCCAATTTTCACTCTGAGTTTCTTAATCAATTCTCAAGATAACAAGATAATTATCTCGTTATCCCGAGAAAACAGTTATGGATTTCTCGCGATAACGAGATGATTAACCTGTGTGAGTGATGAATGAGGCTGACCAGTCCATCCGCCATGTTCTTTAGACTGAACTGTCGTGCTTCTCGTTGCGTCACACCTCAACCCGCCTCAAAGCCAGCGCTGATTGGACGTTCGTTTGGTGAACGGCTCCAAATTTTCTTCAACGGAGAGTCTCCAGACTGATCTGCGAGTGAAACCTCGCGAGATCAGGATGATCTCACAAGGCTAGCGTAACACCGGGGCTGTTCAGAAAACACCCGGTGACAGAACACTGCACAGGTCTAATTGCTTATGAATCACAAGTGGAAGCAAATCATGAAACCAACAATGTCGCCACGTTACCTAAAAGTTAAACACGAGATTATTTACAGAATTACAAATAGGCTGCCATGACTTATAAATCCTACACCATACACC
Source organism: Cyprinodon variegatus (assembly GCF_000732505.1). Lineage (NCBI taxonomy): Eukaryota > Metazoa > Chordata > Actinopteri > Cyprinodontiformes > Cyprinodontidae > Cyprinodon > Cyprinodon variegatus. Next base: position 894,501 of record NW_015150644.1, read on the forward strand.
CGTCATCTTGTTATCACGAGAAAATGACTTTGTTATCTTTAGATAATGAGAACATTTAGCGTTTTCTCGAGCAAACCACCGTGACAAAGTATCTGATGGACACGGCGGCTATCGGATTCTGTAAAGCAGCATCTTTTAAAACTACTTAAAGTTTAAAAGTAAAAGTAATGCAGGAAAAAATGTTAAGGACAGAAACTTTAGTGCGCTTCTCTATTAAAAGGAAAATTTTTCTACAATTCTTGATTATAAATTCCTTAGACTTCATTTTCTTAGTTTCACAACTAATAGTAACAGTGTTAAATTTAACTTGAAAACTATTTATTTTGGTATGTGGTGAGCAACAAGTTGGGGCAGCACCGAGTCCAACCACAAAGAAATTAATTGTACAGATGAAACTTAATTATTTTTATGTTTTTTGTTGTTTTTTTTAAATACCAACAAGCTATAATGAAAATGAGCTTAAATAAAACAAAACTAAGGCATTTATTTTTAAAGTTTTAAAACGTTTAACAAATAATTACTCCAGTAAAGTATGGATAGCCAAGGTTTTTAATTAAGTAAAGTAACCAAGTGTTTGGACTTTGTTACTTAAAGAAATATCTGTTCTTATCTGCAGCCGTGAGGATCAGCAGGTTTGACGTTTATCAGGTTTTACAGATTTCTGCTGTAAAGAAAAAGTCGCAGCAGTTGAGAAATAAGTTTACACCTTCTTAACTGTGTGACTCCTGTTTCTCTGGGATTTTTACTGTCCTGCATTCAGGTTGACATGAACCTTATCAGCTGTTTTCCTTCTGTGGAAAACAACAAATCCATGATGTGCATCAAATAAAGCCTGAACCGTTTTCCCAACAAACCTTTAAAAAAAACATGAGTCGCCTTTATTACAGATAACTAAACCTGCCGGAAACTAAAGTCTTCCACAAATAAGACGCCTGTCTGGAATCTTATAATGTAGACAATTGGATGCTTGGATTTAATGCATTTATTCATTTAATCCTTTGTTTTGGCCGCTTTAGTGATTTAATCTCCCCCTGGTTTGTTTGCAGACGTGCAGAATTTCTCTGAGCTTTCTGCCTCCTAAGCACAGAAGCTGCTTACGTTTCACACCCTGTTTAATAGATTTTGCAATAAAGAAAGACACAGTCTGTCAGGAGAAAAGCAGCCTGAATTAATTCTGCTCTCCTGTGCAGCAGCTCAGGCTTCACAGCAGAAATGCTCTTTCAAACTACACTGTTTGCTCCGCAGGCTGAAAAACTGTTTAGGTAAGGTGGCCTGGCTGCTCGGTCTGCATTCGGGAGCTTTTTTTTTTTTTATAAAAACCCCAAAAACACTAGTAATTAAATTTTTCATGTATCAATTAACCACTATGATGTTTTAAATATTAAAGGAGGCATAGACAGCCGCTGCTAAAATTGCTAAAAATAACAAAGAAAGAGGCGGTTGTGGAAGAAAAGAAGAAGAAATGCTAATTTTAGGTTAAAATCAGGAGGTTAAAATTAGTCTGACTCAACTTCTTAACACCACATTGCATCAGTTATGAAAAGTTTCGCCTTTCAGATTAACTTCTGTTTCAGTCACTGTTTACAAAATTTCATTTTCAATCTTAAGAAACTAAAAAAAAAAGTGAAATGATCTAGAACAACAACTTTATTATATTTCAGTTGTCCAAAAACTTAGAAGACACACATGGATAAAAACAAAAAAAACAGTCATTCTACTTGTTAAAAGGAGGCCAATCCCTGTAATTGTAATAATTCATCTCTAAAACAAATTATGACTCCATAATTTCCCCATTTTAAAGACCATATCATGAACTGTAACTAAGGTCCTGTTTTATTAGGCAGTTTTAGGCGGAAACATAAATATTATTGCTGGATATTCAATCATGACGAAGCCAAAGTCCCTTATTGGGTTCTTTCCTGAACTTTATTAGAACGTCTAATCACTCTTTATGAACTCTTCACGTCGGCCGATAAAATCTAGCGTCAGCATCAAGGGCAGAGGAAGTCGCTGTAGATTGTGCATGAAGTAAAACATCCCATCAAATGCTGCATCCATGCAGTTCTTTGGGAATGCTGTGTAGATGGTTTTACATGCCTTTCAGAGACTTAGACAGGTACGACGCATTGCAGGCTCACAAAAGAAGCCAAACTACCTCCATTCCTTCGTTCGTCCGTTACAATTCACAGGTTTTCTAAACAAAGGGTGGTCAGCTCTATATAGCCTTGAACTAAAAGCTATATTTGACATTTTTAATTGAAAAAGCTTCCTGGATGAGAAGCGAAACGTCTTCAAACTTGGAAACAAAGTCTGTTTCTCACTA
>NW_015150644.1:898431-899308 GCF_000732505.1 Cyprinodon variegatus
TCTGCAGCAGCCAGGGCTAACGTTGGACCTTCTGCAGCAGCCAGGGCAGTAGTGTTCTTTGACAAACATGGATGCCTCCAGTAAAGCACATTCAAATGAAAATTACTCTGAATGAAAAATAGTGATAATTTATTGGAAAAATATGTAATAATTTCATACTTAAAGTTCTTTAGAGGTTTATATTCTGAGTGTGACTGGACTTTTCCATTAACCTCTGAACAACCATTAAAGGCCCAGAAAAGGATTACAACTTTAAAAAAAAGTAGGAGATTAGGTAAATGAGCTCAGTAACCTGCTAAAACCTGGCAAACAAAATTTGGCTGCCAATTGCTTTTTTTTAATGCAGTTTGAGTTTAGACGTAACTGGACTGCATGAGAGTAAACCCAACGGTCTTTTTAATGGCTCATGGGTCTAATATTACGTTCTCTCCTCATTCTCCACAGTTGGCTGCAGCCGACCCTCTGACCATTGGCTACATTTAAGCAATTAATCAACAAATATTTCCAGACACTCAGCGCAGATGTCTAAAAGCTCTGAGACGTCACCCAGGAGAGTTACATGACTGGTGCTGTAAAGCAGCCAAGCTGTGGAGGCTTGTAGAGTTTGTGAGATAAACCATTTTGGCTGCTGCTGTTACATCAGATGTGAAGCAGTTTTATTGGTGAAACACCCAACAGACGAGCGGCGATCATGTTGACAGGAGACAAAAGCAATGGAATTCTCTAATTACCTAGATTGGTCCAGATTGGAAGCTAAAAGTCCAGCACACACAGTGAAAGAGCAGGGAACAGTAGGGATTAAAATGACCAGACTATAATCCCAAATACACTTTAAACTAAAAGGCTGACAAAGTGATTATTTAATCACTGATTGAAT
>NW_015150644.1:900490-907930 GCF_000732505.1 Cyprinodon variegatus
ATTCTGAAATTGAGAGGTCGTATTTTATTTTTTTAACTTGAAAAAGCTAATGGAGCACTTTTATTTATAACCATTGGTTCATAACCATTGTTAGTACTTAGAGTGCAGCGTTATGTTGCATCATGCAGTAAAAGTACTGAGTAAATGTGTTTTTTTAGCTCAATAAATTTAAGGTCATTCCTGTTTTATTTGAGTACATTTTAATCATTGACATTAAAAGCACATTCTTTTTACGACTGAAATAACAGTAAAGGGTAAAAAAACTGAATTCGCACAAATTTAATCGGAAAAAAATGAATTTTCAAAAATTAAAACGTAAAAACGGAATTTGGGGAAAAATTTAACGGAATTTGGGAAAAAATAAAACAGATTTTATTGGGCCCTAAAAGAGGAACAAGGTCAAAGGAAGGGCACACCAAGGTAAGAAATTACTAAGAAAAACTACTAAGAATTGTACTATAAATGTGACTTTACCCGATTCTTTTGTACACTTTAGTCATTTATTGATATGCCGCACAATTTCCTCTTTTTTGGTGCTATAGAAATGGCCACCCTAACATGAGGTGCGTCTGGTGGTTATTTAAAGGAGTCTTTACCAACAGATGAGCAGAGACTTTGACATGTGGCTGAAACGTTGCACATAAGCTTCAGATATGGGGTGGAGGACTGGTTACTGGGGGGGCGAGGCGTTTCTCTTTATATCCTCTTGTTAAGCCGGACTTGGACCAGAGCTGATCCGAACCCTCCATATTAATTGAAATTAATCTCTCCTGCTCATTTACCAACAGAACTGCTGCACAATGGCAATATTTCAAGTCCTCTACAGGTTCATGCATCGTTTAACTTTAATTAAGAGCTTGAGTGGAGACCTTGAAGGTGGGAGGAACAGACTGAGAGAATATCAGAGATTACAACAATTTTCATTGTTAAACTCTTAGCTCTGATTTCCTAAAGGAAGAAAACTGAGAATAAATGAGGAACCACAGACAAATATAGGATATTATGAGACTATTTGCTGCCAGGATTCTGACATGTATGATAAAGAACTGGTGAGGAACTCGACTGAGGTGGTATGAAAAAGAAATGACCTAAAATAGGCCATAAAAAGCCCAGGAGATGTTTACAAACCTGATGATAACCGTACCAGGTGAAGTGAATCACTGCGGCCTCGGCGTCAGCCCGAACAACCCAGGAATACAGAGCTTCTCTGAGCGTGATTGTATGGGTTGGGGGAGGGGATGGCAATGCAGACGGGAGCAGAAATGACCCCCGGGAGGCAAAACTTGAGGCCGCTGTGGAGCTAAATGTTTGTCACAATGAAAGAGTGTCTACGGCCGGCGCCGTTTATCACCTGAAACCGTCCATCAAACATAAGAAATTAGCAAAACCTGAGCAGAATAAGGAGAAAAAGACGAAGAAGGATCCAGAAAAAGACGCCCAGATTGGGTTTTCACCATCGTTGATGCAACAGTTTTCATCCTAACAGAAATAGGAATGATAAGCTTTCATAACGGGGGTGGAAAGAGTAAAATAAAGAGAGAAATGTCAATTAAATGTTTCAGTTTATATTTTCAGAGCTAGTTATGAGTTGTTTTGCACTCTCTTGCCTTATTTAAGTCTACCTTTTTGAACATATGCTAATGAAAAAAAGAAAACTATATGAGGCAATCAGGGGTTTCCAGAAACAACTTTTTCCTTTTCTGATACGATATCAACGAGACATGATAGATTTATTCATACCTGCTATAACTGCTTAATTTATTGTGTCTAATGAGGGAAAAGGTTTGATCATGGGACATTTTTCCAACAGAAAACAATATTTAAAACCAAAAGCTGAGAGAAGCTCAGTGCTCATATAAAATTTCTAATATGGGAGATTTTAGAGCCAGGCGGGTAAATTCAGAATTTATTTTTTGGCCGATATTGGAGTGATTTCTGATATCAATATCAGATCAGGACATCCCTACAGCCAATGACGGAGAAACTATAAAAGACGTAAAAACCTGAGGAGCGAGAGAAACAAATATTTCAAGCTTTTAGCTCCACACAATAATTCATTTTTTTTTTTTTAGTTTAATAGACATTGCAGATTAAAAATGCCAAATTAGGAGATGTAAGCTACATTATTTGCTAATTTTGTACCGATTATAAACAGTTAATCCGTTGAATTGTTTTAGGCAAACAAACAAAAACCCACTGTATCTGAAGTATTTGACCTGCTGATCACCGATTGGAGCTGATTAAAGATAATTTAGTTGATTCCGATCCCAGATTTAAGGATTGGTGCATCTTTATCTCTGAGATACATACTTTTGCACAGTTATAGCATTTAATCAATCTTAAAATATTGGAACCAAACCCAAAAGATTATTCAACATTATAGACGAACACTGAGGGCAACTTAAAGGAAAAGTCCGGTCATATTCGGAATTCAAACTTCTGAAAGTACTTTAAATCTGAAATTATTCCACCCTGTTCAATAAATGATCAGTGTTTTTAATTTAGAGTAATTTTCATGTGAATGTACTGGAGGCATCCATGTTTGTCAAAGAACACTACTGCCACCTACTGGTTAGTGACGTCACGGTGCGGTATCGGCTGTTGATCAAGTCCCAGTGCTGTATCTGGTGTTTGTCACAACGCGCTATTATCCAAGTCATCTTGAAAACATTCTTCTTCCAAATGTTGGCTACATATTACGGGTTTTTTCTCTGGCCAGAAGTTCGATGGCAAATCCTCCCTCTTCAAGTTGGCGATCCAACGACCAACCCGTCCGTGGAGGATCAGGAATCAGAAAGGTGGAATAACTCTTTTTTTCACTTTTACCCGATGTATTCCAGCATCCAGCTGCCATGCACGTGGGCATTGTCAGTTTCACTATAGCTCTGGTGAATTTCAATGGTGAAGTCCTCTGGAAATCTTCAATAATTGTTGTTGATTGCAGATGTGTCTAGTAGTTCCCATTGATTTAGCTTGTAAAGCGGGGAGAATGGCGCTAGGCTTACCGCACCGTGACATCACTGCTGGAAGATGGCAGGAGGGAGGGGTTACTATATTTGGGCAAAAATGGCCGCTCCCAGACTCGGTGATCGTGACGAAAATTTGTATTTTTATTTTTTTACTGATTAACGCTAAATTCATTTAATCACCAAGAACGAATTTGTTTTAGGTATAAATAATGATCCATGGATTATTTCTTGCTGACCGGACTTTTCCTTTTAAACGCTCCTACCTGAACCATATTTTTTAAGAGTTTAGGTAGATAAATGCATAATAAATAAATATCAAAATTGGCCACATTTAAGCAAACATTAGTAGAGTTTATGGACATTTTGGATCTCTTAGGTATCATTCTACTTTCTGAATTTGAAATAACATATGGAGAAGTTGTCAAAAAAAACCAAAACAAAAGAATATTCACAGAAGTTGATTTTAAGCCAAAAATAAATCTGAAATTTATGCCTAGGTGTACATTTCTGATTAATGTATTATTTCCTATATTGTAAAAATATCCATTACATAAAATAATTTTCTAAAGATCTCATTATTTTCTTTGTTGATCAAGTCCCAGTGCTGTATTTGGTGTTTGTCACAACGCGCTATTATCCAAGTCATCTTGAAAACATTCTTCTTCCAAATGTTGGCTACATATTACGGGTTTTTCTCATTAACGCTAAATTCAGAAAATCACAGCAAACTATTAAGTTTTCAGTATAAATAACGATCCATTGATTATTCCTTGCTGACCGGACGTTTCCTTTAAAGAAGCGATCATTACGACAGATTAGATAAAAGACTGAAGGTTCTAGATATCACTTTCTGGTTTATAGTAGAAACACCTACCGTAAGCTGTAAGAAAAACAGAGATAGCAGCGGAGGTGTGTATCTTCAATGATAAATATCCTAACAGGTGACTATCTTTTCTTTTGCTGTATTTTTCTTTAAAAAAAAGCGATAAAGACAGGCCAAACAGCGTGCGTGTGATGGAGCGACTGCACCAACCAACTTCTTCCTGACCTGAGGAGAGTCTGTAGGAAGCAGCTTTGAAATAAACTTCAAAATATCAGCAAAACCAGATTTATAACAGCACACAACAACAACTGAGGGCGAGCCCTGCAGGCTGACTTCAACAAACACGTCCAACATTTCCCTCTGTTTATTAGAAAATCTGTCAGTTCTTTATGATTATAGATAGAGTGAGAGGAGGGAGGAGAAGAAAACCTCAGAGGAAGAACACAACGGGCATAAAGAGGAACATTCATCGTCTGTAAGTTTCAAGTTTTATAATTTATTAAATAAAATCAACCTTCAGATGGAAATGTTGGGTGTGAAAAAGTAAGTACACCCACGCTGCAGGTGAGTGATAGAGCAGGATGGAGAGACATCAGAACGCATCTGAAGGATGCGATCATTTTCTCACAATTTTTTGTTTTGTTGCCGTAATGGGTCAAAAAATTCTGGACTTCCTGCTTAAGTTCAGAGGAAGGGCAAACCAGCCACTCAAAAGGCTGCAGAGAAACGATCTTCACTTCTAGCTAAACAAGGCCCAGATGGAGATTTATCTCTGAAAGCACACGTTTTAAGACAGGAAACCAAGAGATTCATTGCTAGAGAGAGTTTTATGGCCATTCTATTTTTATTAGCCAGACTCTAACATGCTAATGAAGTTATCTATAGAGGAGCTAAAACATACAAACCTGTCAAAGCTGCTCTTTGTGTATAATGCTACGTTCACACCAGACGTGCTTTTAGAATCAAAAAAGCTTCTAATTTCACAAAGCCATTTCAGTTAACTCTATAATGCCAAATGTATCATATTTGATACATACTGTTTCTGAAATGTTTTGCGTCTGACACCTTTTGCATAATTTCATTTTTAAAATTTTGCTCAAAATCCTATTGTACACAATCAGATATACCTGATAACAGCCAGTAGAAGACTACACAAAAAATAATCTTGACTTATCGCATAGTAATAAATTATTCATATCAAAAATGTATTTCTGTTTTTTCGTTTTACATATTTTGTTAAAAGGGCAAATAAGGAATTCGAACCAATAAAAAGTAATTTTCTGTTTTGTTTTATTCTTGGATCGGGCTTTAAAGGGTTAAAATTGAAACTCACTTCAGTCTCTTCCATCAGTAGTTATCTCTCACTGGGCAAACAGAAGCTTAAAAATTGAAGGATTAAAAAAAAAAGAAAAAAAAGAGCACAGCCTTCCTGTTATCCCCTGAAAGTCCTGCTCTCTCTACTGTCTTTTAGCCAGACTTAACCACAGACACGGATCATTTTTACTTCTTAAACATCATCATTGGTCTCTGTGCTGCCTTTGCCTTCGCCATTGAACTCTTCACTGATTCTTAACGCCTCTACTTCTGAGGATTTGGTCAGAAACATCTTCTACACCAAAGAAGGAAGATTCTCACTCATTCAGGTCATGGTCATTCCAAAAAAGTTACAAAAACAAACCACTGGATTTTGTTTTACTTGTTATGGCTCAGAAAAAAAGCAAATTGAAGCAAAAAAAAAAAAAAACAGCTCCACCCCTTAGTAATAGAGAGTCGTAAGAGGTGGAGCTGTTTTTTCAGATCAATCTGCATGTTTTCTAAGCCATTAACAACATTACCAAGGCTTTGTTGGGCTACTCTATATAAAAGCATGGAACTGAACACCTAATCCAGACATTTTGAATTAAGAAAGCTTCCTGGATGGGAAGCAAAACGTCTTCAAAGTCCAGTGGACTGCTTATTTTTTACTTTTTTGGAACCAGAGAACATTATTACAGAAGCATGTTGGTTCTTCGGTTCGACTTCACTAAATGCAAAAGATCATTTTCTTTGCTTCCTATTATCCAGCTGAAAATGGGCCTATCCTACTTACCAGAATTTGCACATTTTTAGGACAAATATCCAAAACACAACTGCTTAAAAGCACAAGTTGTGATCTCTTTGCCTCAGACTTTCCCAGGGCCAAAACTGTAGCAGTATATCACAGGCTTATTAGGATATAGAGTATAAAATGTGCCGTTATGAAGGTGTGGGAGGCGTTAAACGAGTCATTACTGCCACTTTACCTGGGATTGAACTTTAAAAACAGGCTGCAGAATAAAAAAAATTACCCTTAAACTGAGTTAAGAAGAAATAATAAGTAACAGGGGCTCCAACCTGAGAAAGTCTGATACGACCCAGACTTTGGTTTCATTCATTCTGATAGGAGCAAGGAAAGTCAACATTGGTCCAAGGTCCCCGACGTCGGGCTGAGACACCTTTATTTGACTACAGTAACACTAAATCACATAAACCTCATCCCTATCAAAGAAACTATGCAGAGCTGGTTAATGGGTCGGCCGAAGGGAGCAGGAAAACTCATGTAAAAGTTAATCACACATTGGTCTCTGCAGCATGATTTATTGGGTCATCAGGATGTTTTACTTCTGTGGCTTTAACAGGGTTTATACAGGAATGAGTAACTCTAATTGAATGCTTCTTAATGCTCTTAGACATAATTTTAATGCCATCAACCAGTACCCATATATATATATATAAATATATAAAAAACAGACTGACCTGTTTGGGTCTGAGTCACCATAGACAGAATAAAGAGCAAACCTGAAACAATGGCTGCTGGGACGCATAAAATAAGGCCGCCATCTTGGAACATCCGTCCGATCTACTTGGCTAAACCAAAACAAACTTAACTGCGCAACCTCCTAGTGGCGATCTATGGTACTACTGCTCTCTAGAGGTAAACAAGCAAATTAAAATGGCGGTGCTCGTAACATCCAGGAAGTTTGGATATAATTGTGATATTTAGTTGTTTCTGGAGAGTCAGGCGCAGAAGGCAGCCTTTGGTGAATTTACATGACAGAGTCGAGTTTTGGGAAGTGGATACGACAAACGATAGTCTAATCAGGGCTTACAGACACAGGAAACAAGAGATGGATGTTGAGGTTCATCACTCTGCTAAGCAGAATCATCCCTAGAAAACGTGGGGCAAGGTAGGGAAGCTAGGATTTTTATGAAACATCTGAAGTTTCATGATTACGGAGGCTGACTGTAAATCCGGGCATAGGCTGTGCAATTCTTTGCCCTTTCCAGTCGTGCAAGAATTTTCCGATCATTTCAGTCTGATTGTGCGTGATGCGTGGTGTAGTGTACAGGGGGTAATGAGGGGCAATCAGCCTCTTACGACCACCTCCCAATCAGGAATCGTGAGGTCGGGAGAAAAGCCAACGTTTGTAATCGACCGTCACGGGCAAATCGCTCAATGTGCAAACAAGGAATCGTCTTTTTTCCTTTCAGAGGAAAACACAGAAGCATGGCGGTGGTGCGGGTGAAATGGAGTTCTTTGTGTAATTGACAGACCATAGTAGCCACGTTTGCTCAGCTATGTCTTTGTCTAAATACTTTGTCGCCTTTACTTTTTAGGGTTTTTCAGCC
>NW_015150644.1:908920-910837 GCF_000732505.1 Cyprinodon variegatus
AGGAATACAGTGTACTGAATTCCCCAAACCGAAGCAACAGCAGCAGATTCTTTCAGAGCAAGTGGAATAAATATCATTACCGACTGATTATAAGCGTGGTAGAAACATGGTTTCTAGTTCATGTGCTGTATATTCAGTAATAACCCGTCCGCCTGGCTTTCTGCCCCCATTGATCTCCTTCTGACTGTGGAAATCTGGGCTTTGACATCGATTTGTCTGTGGTGGCCTTGACATAACTTCGCTGATGTACGACTCGATAAAAATGTTTGTTGCCATCTGCTTTGCCTTAATCTCCCTGATAATGGTAGAATGCCTCGAGTAGTGCCGTCAGCTCTGCTGTACTTATCATGACGGCCATCTGAGGTCACTGGTTACCTTTCTGAGTGAGTGTTTTACTTTTTTTCCCCCAATATTTCTCTTTCTTATATTTCGTTTAAGGAAATGCAGTCTTTTCAAATTGCTTTTCATTGATTTTCTCCACTTTTTAGGCGGTATTTCCTCTGAAGTAAGAAGAGAAGATGCATTTCTATTGGTCACCTGGACTTTAGCAACAACATTTCTATTGGTCTATTTGCTCATCATGAAAATAAAATAAAAAATCTGTTAAAAAAAACATAGATTTTTTTTCAATTATAAATTGAGAAAAATTTAAATGAAAAAATAAACAAATCTGTTACAATTCTTTAAAAAGTAACATCTAGAAAAAAATAGAAAATTAAATAAAACAAAAAGTATAAATAGACTTTAAAAAAAAAAATAGGAAAAAAAATGAAAAACAACAAATCCGAGTAAAAAGCAAAGTTGTTCTTATTTTTCAATAATCAGCTGATGACTCACTATAGATAACCTTTAGAGCTGAAAAGTTAGATGTCATTCAATTGGACAGATCACCAGCTAATGACCAAAAATCAAAACCAAAATATGACAAACTTTATCAGAGAAACTTTAACTGCACCCAGAAGGACATTCATCTATATTCACTTGGATCAATGAGATTTAAATGGAAACCTGTTGCTGCTAAATGTTAATATCATTTTACCTGTCAGAGAAACAGACAGATGCATTTCCTCCATAACTAGTCTTTGTTTCAGAAAAAAGTAGCGACTGTACATCAACAAGGGTAAAAACAACAAGAAACGACACTGAAGATTTATGACTGTCTCAGGACATGTCTGAGGGAGAAATGAGAAACGATAATTGCCTGCAGCCTAATAGCATCAATTCCCTCCAATCATCATCCAAGCTTCTGTAAAAATGAATCAGATGAGGAGGTGAGAAAAAGACATTTGCCTCCCAAAAGAAGCTAATTACAAACCCTATAAAAATAATGAATTTCATAAAGAAAGCCTTATTCTATCTAGGGAAGGACATAATCGGTCAATGGACGGCAATTCAACAAATGCTCCCAGCTGGGTGCCGTGACCCATCTACCAAATCAATTCAGACGACACAGCTGCACGACTTGCAACACGCGGCACGACGCGCCAGCAGCTCAGAGTTGGAGCGCGTCCCCACGGTCAGACATCTATTCTTAACTTCGCTGCTTCCTAAATGGGGCTATGAACTTTTTTTATTGGAAACTGATAATTTTTCTTTGGCCAACGAGACCATTATGTTACATAGAAGAACCAATATAAGACTCCTTAACTTTTCCTCAACTTAAACAAAATGAAAACAATATTTTATCAAACCTTTTTTCCAAAGATAGGTGAAGCACAAAGGAACACAAACAAATCAGTTACCAGTTATCAAACTGGATATCTGTAGATCCAAATGTTTTTCCCAATATCAGTGATCTGGTTGCTCTAAAGGGCCTATAAGTGAAATTTCAACAATATGTGGGGTTGTTGAGCACTATCTGTAGACTAAAACAAGAAGCGTCACAAGCTACGTCTCTCTTTACCTCCATTATAGAGA
>NW_015150644.1:911843-913135 GCF_000732505.1 Cyprinodon variegatus
ATTGGTTTATTTGGCCCGTCTATCACCAACATAGGCCGATCAGCTAACTAGTATTTTCATCCCTTCCCAAAATTACTTCAACCGAAGGTTTCCAGATGTATATGGGGAGCAAATCCATCTGGCGGAGTCAGGTTAGCCTTAAGGCTGGTTTATACTCAGAATTAGGTCGTCTGCGTGTGTCGCAGTGAGTGCCCCCGCCCCTTCCACAGACAATCTGGTGGACCTCTCAAAAATTTCAGGTGACCACAGACAGGAGGCCTCTGATTGGTCAAATCCACATCCGTTCTACACTATGCGTATTTCCTGTTTGGTAACTTAATGGCTTGTTTGTTTGTATGACCGCCATCGTGGAAAACGACTCGTGTGGATTGACCAGCTAGAAGAGCGAGGTGCGCGAGAACGCTGGGGCCCTTTTTCCACCTGGATCCCCACTCTTTTTGGCCCCGTTAAATGAGGAAGTTATGTCCCCTTGAAGGCAGTTGCGCCTCGGGAGTTCCCTTCCGGTTCTTTTCCTGGGAGCAAGTTACTTACTACTCTTAACTCAAACTGGGTAAAACCATATAAAAAGGACTATAAAAACAGGAGTAGAAAAGTAACAGAGTTTATTCCAGATCAGGTTGTTACAGGACAGAGAAAATGCTTGGAGCTTGCACAGCTGTGGGCTCAAAAATCATGTCCACGAGCGTCCGGCAAAGATTGAGCCCCGAACAAGGTCATCTCCTGCTTCTTATAGCTCATGAGTCTATGTGTTGGTTCAGGTGGATGCTTAGCTGTCCGCATCAGAAACTGACACGCCATCCATGCCCAAGGATTACAGATAGCTCTCCTCTATCAGTCCGGCTCCAAGATGTGCCCATATCCTGTGTATCTTTAAAAGACAAGAAGGCTGTCCTATTTAGATGACCTCCTTACACACAGTGACATCCACAATGTGAAGGAAGGCCATCTATTCTCTCTAATCTGGCTAACAAAGTAACAATGCACATGACGTTTAAGAATAAACCTAACAAAGCCGAAAAAAGGCCACCTTTGAACAAGACACACAAGACAAAACGTCAAGATTGGGTCAAGAAATATCTGCAGACTGATTCCTCCAAGGTGTTTTAGTCTGATGAAATGAGAGTGAGTCTTGATGGGCCAGATGGATGGATGGGCATTGTTACTTTGTTAGCAATCTGGCTAACAAAGTAACAATGCACAAGATGCAAAAAGAATAAACCTAACAGCCCTCATGTCCTAACCTGACTCCGCCAGATGGATCTGCATATCCATCTGGAAACCTTCCGTTGAAG
>NW_015150644.1:913731-915820 GCF_000732505.1 Cyprinodon variegatus
CTAAGACGTCTTGATTCTTCTTATTCAGACATCATGAGACGTCTTGGGACACTGTGATGGCCGAGTCTGATGTTTGTTTTGGTTACAGTGCGCAAAGCAGATGAATCACACAGAGAATGGAGGTACGGTGAGACGGCATTTCTGAGATCAGACAGGAGGAGCAGGAAACCAATGTGAGAACAGCAGGTGAGAAAACTCCAAAACTGGGACAAGGCAACCCCGTTGTGTCTCCCTCTGCAGCTAAGGAACCACAGCGATAGAGACGGCAATTACACACCGTTTTAGGGTGTAAGATTGATAAATTGACTTGAAGCGAGGGGTATAAACGGCTCTTTGGTTTCTGACCCTTTAATAGTCGATTCGATAGGTAATTTATCTAGTATTTTCCACCATCTGTTTGGCATGAGTTTCTGCTACTAGGTAATGGAGATATAAAGATCTCTATCCAGTGGAAGGCTGTTACCCGTTTATCAGTTGTAATATAAGCCCAGAACAACAAACAATTTCAAACATCGATGAGCTACATCTGTAAGCACAGAAAAAAGCAGACTATTCAGGCTTTAACAGAAAGTCTAACTCCTCTTTTTGACATGTCTCTTCATTTCGGTCTGGTAAATGAACACAAGCATGTGTTCTGGCTAAAAGCCAGAGCAGATGTTAAAGGGAAAACTGCGCACGTTTGTTAAGCTTTAGGGAAACATTGTCTTAAAATACCAGCACAGGTAAAGGTTAAAACAAAAGCCCATTTAAAAAAGAAACAACAGGGAGCACATACCGCTGATGTCCTTGAGTATCACACAGTTTAATGAAAACATGATGCATGACTGTACAGTACATGCTATCTAGTAAGAAACAAGGCCCTCAATGAATCATTCAGTTTATTACACCACAACAAAATGACCAGATTAATGGGACCCCATCCCATGTGACCTCTGTATCTCCTTGACAGATTGCTCCTTTAACCAAAGCCTCCAGCAGACTCTCAGTATCAATGGGCCTCTTCCTTGTCCTGATCTGCAAACTACTGACTGAAGCATGACTACAGTCAGTGGTCTGCAGCTTCCTGGATGGGAAGTGAAAAGTCTTCAAACTTGGAAACAACGTTCAGTGGATTGATTTTTAACTTTTTTGTACATGCATTGTCTTATTTCAAGTGCATATTATCTAATTTCCTTATTTTAAGAGTAAAACAATGATTCCATTGGCAATTAATCTCATCTACCTACTGAGATTAAGTGTAAATGAACTTAATTTAAGGAATTTTTACTTCTTTTTAGATCATTTTTGCCATGTAAAGGTGATCGGTTTCTGTGAGCAGTATCTGTGATCAGGGATCACATACTTTTTCCTGAAAAATCAGCATAGATGACCGTGGCTGCTTTTAAATTCTACGAATTGATTTGATTTTCTTATGTTAACATGAATAAAATAAGGTGTAACAAGAGCAAAGGCTGCAGTGAAAGGCTGCACTGCAAAAAAAATTGATCTCAAAAGGTAATTTTTTCTTCAAATAAGTTAATTTGTTCTTGAATAGAGGAGGTAAGTGAGACACTTTGCCAACAGAACAAGACAATTTACATTTAAAATAAGAACAAATATTGCATTTTCTTATTTCAAGTGGATATTAGATTGTAGCGGCACTCCAGCTCCTTTAGTTTCTTCTGTACCGCATGAAAATACAGTCTAGCAACTAGTATTGAAACGCGAGCAATTCCAGATAATGTTCTTCAACTTGTGATGTTTATTAAAAGAAAACAAAAATAAGAGAACATCCACATTCGTATAAAATAAACTCGGTCAAAAACTGTGTTGCTTCCAGCATATCTGTTTTCCCATCAGTCCTTACATACGTAAAAGCAAACAAAAAAAAAAAACACGTATACAATTACAGCATGCAGGAAGCCCAAAAATATGCATTTCAAATTGAATTTCTATATTCTATGAGTTTTTAAACTTAAATTATAATCTTAAGAAACAAAATTAGGGATGTACGATATTGGGATTTTGGCCGATATGCCGATATTTTAAAACTCATGTAGCCGATAACCGATATCGATACCGATGTTAAAGCTGGACAAAAATAAGTAGT
>NW_015150644.1:916565-918355 GCF_000732505.1 Cyprinodon variegatus
CCTTTTTAAAACTATAAATGAATTTGTCTCAAATGGCTCTTACATAGATTATAATTTTAAGAGTAAATAATCTTCTTTATTTGCTCAAATTTAGGCTAAATATACTTAATTTAAACCAGTTTTAATAATTTCTATGTCGTTTTAGCGGTGTGAGAAAGGCCTTCACAAAGAACAAGTACCAAGGTCAGTCAAACTCAAGGAATAAATCTTTCTTATTCTGTTAATGAATCAATCAGAGTTGAAGCGGCATGGCGGCTCGTTTCTGATGTTTTACGGGCACGCCGCTCCACCCTGCACTTCAAATCAACTTCAGTTCAACAGGCTTAATGGAGACAGAGTAATTGCATGAAAATACTTTTCTGAAAAATGCAGAGTAGGCATAAAACGCTGCATTGATTTTTCATCAAGTCCAGCATACTGGCAGAACAATGCATTTAAATTGCACTGGCCCCTTCCAGCAGATAGAACTTGACCAACCACAGCTTGGCCAGTCACTGCGACCAGCAGCGGAAATCTCAGGGGGAGACGATCAAGGACAGAAAAGTTGAATTCAGGTCATGTAGCTGAACAAAAAATAAATAAAAAATCCCACAGACCCAACTGTTTCACGGCTGCTTAATCTTTTCAATCAAAGCTGTTTAAACGGTGGCAGTAACACCCAGCAGTCTGTTATGCAATGACTCCTAGCGTGCTCCAGAGCGGGAGAACATCCGAAATGTGGGATGAAGATGCCCTCAGCTGTCCACTTCAGCGTAGAACATGGAAATCAATACGCAGCCCAGCAAATCCTGGCCAAAACATCGCGTTAAGAGCTTCAGGAGTTTAAATGAGGATAATGGCTGTCATGTTGACGGCTTATAATACCGCTGTAAGAAGTTAGAACAGATTAAGTCAAAGATCCGACCTGATTAAATATTAACCGACTCCCCGTAGAGCTTATTTAAACCGTCTCTCTGTGGGATCCCCTTTAAGATCTCTGAAATGACTCCTTGGATGACTGGAGACTCAGAAAACTGATTAAAACAGAATTTGACAATCCAGAGAGAGATCATAAATAGACGGCAGCTAATTTAACCTCTCTGCCACAACATTTACAGCCAGATTCCCCTGAAGGCCGACTGTCAGTGTCAGGAGTGACAATCAGTTTATGCGTCTGAAGAGTGATGGGAGAAGAAGCCCAAATAGTGATCCAAAAAAAAAAAAAACTAAGAAAAATCAAAGCCTGGAGGGAAACCAAAACGAAAATAACCTGAGCAGGCAAGTTTTTAAATCCTCAGCTATGAGTTTGCAAAGTTGCCTCTGCTGAGGACGTCATGTTTGTTGGTCTGTTAGAAGATTTACTTGAAAGGTTATGAGCGGATTTTGATGACATTTTTAACAGCGAGCGCCTCAGTCCAACGAACAATTCATTAAAATTTGGTAATGATCCAGATCATGTGGCAGTTTTACCTATAAGCGTAAGTCACAGGCCTGCGCTCCCTCACTGCTTTTCTAGTTACATTAAAAAGAAAAGTATTTTAAAGAAAAAGTCTGCTCAAATTCAGAATTCAAACTTCTGAAAGTTCTTTAAATATGAAATTATTACACTCTGTTCAATAAATGATCAGTGTTTTTAATTCAGGGTAATTTTCATGTGAATGTGCTTTACTGGAGGCATCAATGTTTTTCAAAGAACACTACTGCCACCTACTGGTTAGTGACGTCACAGTGCGGTATCGGCTGTTGATCAAGTCCCAGTGCTGTATCTGGTGTTTGTCACAACGCGCTATTATCCAAGTCATCTTGAAAAC
>NW_015150644.1:921830-924101 GCF_000732505.1 Cyprinodon variegatus
TTCTGCTGCTATAGGCTTAGACTGCTGGAGGACAAAGGGACCCCTTTTTCATCATCAAGAAACACATTTTTTAAATTAGAAAACGTCATAAATTCTGCAGTTTAATAAATTTGTAGACTTAAAATGTTAGTTATTCTTTATTTCTCTGCATCAAATAAACAAATAAAGAAATCGGAAATGTTTTTTCTTTGACAAGCCTATCAGCAGTCAATGACTATTAAGGAAAAAATTGCCTAGTCTGAAACTACTTGTGTATCAGATTGACATGAAATGGATTGTCCCACAATCCAATTAAATTAAGCGCTTCAAGTCTTTTTATTTTTGTGTGTGTTATTATGTTTATGATTTTGGAGGTAGATACATGCGTTAAGCAAACATTTCCCGACGGAGTGACATTGTTGATCTATTGAGAGGATATCTTTGAAACGAATTGGAAATAATCTAAATCTAGATCGGTCATTTTTTCTTACGATAAGTGCATTTGTTCTTGGATTAAGAAGGTAAAAGAGACATTTTGCGAATGGAACAAGACAATTTACACTTAAAATAATCTTATTTCAAGTGCATATTATCTAATTATCTTATTTTAAGAGTAAAAATACTCACTCCATTGGCAAACTCTCTCATTTAACTACTCACATAAAGGGTAAATACACTTAATTTAAGAAATATTAAGTTATTTCTAGATTGTTTTTCCTGTTTGGGGTAATATATGGCAGCGGTTTGGATTTCAAGCCGATCAAAACGCACTTATTTGTAAGACCAAAAACCATTACTGCAAAAGGTAGAAGTTAACATTTATTCCACTGGCTAAAAAGTAAACCGCTGCAGAATGAAGAATGTTGTAAACTCTGCATGTCAGCGTAAAGGGAAATCATACGCTAATTTATGACGTTATTTAAATGTTTTTAGATGCTCTAATACCTGCGATGTGATGCTGTCTTATTTGAAAGTTCTTTCAACTTTTACAACTTTTTAAAAAATTCATAGCAGGTAAAGATTAATGGTGATAGTTTGGAGATTCTCTAATAAATCTAGAATTTTTGGACTGTATTTATTTACTTTCCTAATCTGTTTTTGTCTGAATATTTTCCCATGATCAAATTAGGACGGCATTCTGCAGCAACATTAACATTATCGTGTTTGTGTTTCATAAACAGACTCAGTTTGTTAGATTTTTATACAGAAGGTTTGCAACAAAGGAGGGAAAAGTTAATCGAGTTTTCCAACATCATTGAATTTCTGTCTTCTGAGAATTCATAAATCCCTCTGCAGAGTCAGTGGGGTGAGGAGGGAGTAAAAAATGATTTCTCAACAAGTTTTGAAGCCTTTCTTCAGACAGATAAAGGTCAGATTAATATATCATAAAAGTTTAGCTTTCGGCAAGCAATTTTGAGCATGGCTTCCCCGACGACCGTACGAGTGAAAACGGTCAGTCTGTGTCCAACGTGAGGGAGGAGGGCACCTTGAAGGCCTGCAATTCAGTTTCATCCAGCATGCGAAGCTCAGCCAGGGAGATTTGATGGGTTTCTCTCCACAGGCTGCAGAACAGCTGAGGAGAGCTTCTTAATAATTTAAAGTTATTATTCTGGTTTGGGTCGTGTCTGACTCCGAAGACGACGCATCACAGATTCTTATTAGCGAGAAAAGATGTTCGAAATATTTTAAACAGACGCATAAATATTCATTACAATAAGCTGAGGTGTTGATAAATGAACCTGCGTCTCAATATCTGTGGAAGATATTTCAACTTGTTTTCTTTTAAGGTTCATCACCTCCAGCTTTTTATGTTAAGGCCAAAACAAACTTCTATTCTATTCAGTTTATTTCTATAGCACCAATTCACATCATGTCATCTCAATTCACCAGATCATCCAGTCAGATTGATTCAAAGTTTTCTATCTAAAGAAAACCAGCTGATGGCATCGACTCATAGACTCGAATGTAATCTCTCATACTAAGCATGCTTGTAGCGACAGTAGAGAGGAAAAACTCCCTTTTAACAGGAAGAAACCTCCAGCAGAACCAGGCAGACAAACGATCATTCTATTACCGTATTTTCACGACCATAAGGCGCACCGTACTAAAAGGCGCAGTCTCAGTTATGTGTGCCATTACTAGGGGTGTAAATAATAATCGTTTTGTATCGATGCATCGATCCAACAGCTGACGATCCGATGCATCGATGCGTCCGCAAGAGAATCGATTCATGTTTATTTTTCTCTCCGGCCTATTTTTATCCATTTGCTCCTGGGCGTAATTCTCCCTCCC
>NW_015150644.1:926920-928236 GCF_000732505.1 Cyprinodon variegatus
ACAACAGTTTAAAGCAAAGTTTAGTTTGAAAAGAATGTGCAGGAAGGATTGAAAAGCATGTTAACACGGTAATGTAGGCTTGAGTTCGTTATCTGACGCATGCAGATACACACCAGGAACCTGGAAACTTAAAAAATACTGAATTACAAAAAAACATTTTAAAAACAAACATGTTATTAGGAACTCTATTTATCAAACATTATACTGGGCAAGTAAAAATTGTTTCTGGGCAAATGAAATGTGAAAGTCACTTGCCTAGACAGCAAATGGTAAAAATCCTTAATGTCAACCCCTGAAAAGGTAGGACAGACAAAAGGAAAAAGAAGGTTTCCAGTTAAAATTTAAATCCCTTCTAAATCTAAACTGGATCCAGTAA
The DNA here is from genome assembly GCF_000732505.1 of Cyprinodon variegatus. Lineage (NCBI taxonomy): Eukaryota > Metazoa > Chordata > Actinopteri > Cyprinodontiformes > Cyprinodontidae > Cyprinodon > Cyprinodon variegatus. The sequence continues at coordinate 927,297 of NW_015150644.1, forward strand.
AGTTACTTAGAAAACTTACCTAGATAAAAGTTCAGTATAAAAGGTGAAAAGAGCGCTTTATTATGACTGACCTGCTTATTCCGGCCTGAACATATTTGCATGAAATAACTGAGTAAGCACTGAAGTGTTGAGATTGGCTGCTGCAAAAGTAGAACATTTGTTTTAGAAACTGGAAGTGCAAACACACCAGAGGAGAGACTATAAATCAGCATTATTTAAATCCGCTGCCCATAATATCCCACCGGAGATAAAGGGGAGAAAATGTCACTTATTGGCTTTTTTTCTTTTTTGGTAATCCTATTAAAAAACATAAGCAAGGAGATGAAGGAGAGAGGGACGCTGAGAAATTACAGAGGAAGATCAGCACATCTGTCACTGTCATTGTTCAAAGCTGAGGCTCGAGTGGAAATCCATGTTTGGCCACTTCAAGGACTTTCAACCTGCGGCTGCCGAGGTTTATGAAAAGAAGAGGAAATGTCAGGCCGAGATCAGGGATGTTAGCCTGAGGTATTATTATTAGTCTGCATATCCTGCTGGTAAAGATGAATAGAAGCCATTAAAACATCAGTCTGGAATTGGAGAAGCATAAATAATCAATTTATTCTAGGAAAAATATTTCAAATTTATTGGATCACATGTCTATATTTACAAAGAACCAAAAGTTTTTAGCTCCATTACTTATGCTACGTTCAGACCGCAAGCAGCAGGAGCAGCTGTCTCCATAGACTTTGCATTTAAACCAGATACTTTTGATGCTCCTAAAACCTTCCGTCACTTTAATTTGCAGCCAGAACCGCCTGTTTCCCTGGACTGTAAATAGGAAGAGATACGTGACTCTTAACCACAGTCCACTTGGCTTGTGAAGGAACCATCCTGCCACGACACGAGATACAAGAGTTGATGTTCCTAACAGAGCACTTTGCTCTCAATCTGCAGGTTT
>NW_015150644.1:931515-933977 GCF_000732505.1 Cyprinodon variegatus
CGTGCAATAAACGCGGCCTTTTAAGGATGAAACTCCTGAATTGGGAAACATCTACCTCTGTCTCATAGCAACAGTCTGATTATTAAAATCAGTCAAATGATTTCAGCTGGACTCTGCTTCACCTGATCCTATGATACAGCTTCTTTCATTGCAAATGAGCTAATAGTGTTTTATTAAAAGTGTAAAGTGATGATGTGTTGTGAATTGGCGCTATATAAATAAACTGAATTGAATTAAAAATGAGAGAAATCTGTTTTTTAGAAGAACAAAAAACAGCTGATAGATCTATTTGGGGTAAAATATTTTACATCTTCATTACTCTGAATAATAATCTAAGAATAACACCAACTGATAATGTGCGAAACACTGGCGTCTCTGCAGAAACTATTTTTGAATACAACGCTTAAAAACATCAACGAGCATAAAAGCTTTGATGAAGGAAATAGGAAATCTGTCAGACTTGAAACTGATGGAAAACAGAAAGGAAGCAGAGATTAAACTGAACTCCATCAAAGTACCGAAAACAATTCAATAAATAAAACATCAAGGTAAGAAAGTTCAGGTTCAGCAAGATGAAACACCAAGAGGTGTTTTATTGGCTCTTAACCCAATAAAATATGTTATTTGGAGCTCAATAAAAACCTTTCTGGGAGCAAAACAAGGAGAAGAAGCTGCAAGAGGTGAGCGGGCCTGCAGGTTTCTGCCTTCAAAGCTGGATTGTTTTATTCCTCGGGACCAGGAGGTCAGACCGGGGGGGGAAGATGGTCAGACGGAGCGCTGCTGTGTAATAAGGCAAAAACCGTTCTCACCAGGCGACCTCCATGAGCGATATGGGCACTGCAGCGGCGTAGATGGCCAGGTCTCCGTACAGATAGACGATGATGCAGATGTAGAACATGTTGACTCCGACTGAAACACAGAAAAGATGAAGATGTGAAGGAATCTGGGATGGATGATGAACAGAGGTGACAAACAAAAACATTTTTCATATGCGGCAGCAGTCCAAACACGCCGTCGTGATTGATGGCCGGACGTCAAACCTCGGCATCGATTTTAAACCTGCACGTCTCCGTCCGACGCCCGCCGCAGATGCCGACGGCACGTCTTCTTGTTTAATGAGAGATATTAATGGATTAATTATTACCCTAATCACTCCTTAAGGGGAAAACGCCAATCAGCTTTAAATCCTCTGTTCTCTCAGGCAGCGGCTGACGCGCTCGGCTCACATCACCTGCAGAAACGTCCGCGCATCCATCATCCTCTTGGTATCTAAATAAATGAGGGTCAAACGCCTAACTGGACTGTTCGGATAATTCATTACTGCCCAGGAAATTAGAGGGGGGGGGGGAATAAAGCACGGCAGATTTACAGCTTGTGTGACCGCAAAGATTCATCAACAATCAAAGAACTGAAGGCGCCTGTGGAGGAGTTACACAAAGTTTAAATAGACGCTCAAATCAGAAGCAAACAAAATGATTTCAGAAGACTGCTTGTTTTTTTAAGAGGGACCTTTAGTCCATATCTAAAATAAACGTACGCTGTAAGCCAGAAACTAACGTCATTTTGATGCAAGTAACTTGACTCCTCTCTTTGAACAGGAACATAGACACAGCTATGGGTTTTTGACATGAAAACTGCTCAGAGTTCATCTTCTTTACCTTTTTACAGGTACGATCAACCTGTGGAGCTACTTTACCGTTATCTTCTCTAACATAGAAAGTACTGTATTTATAGATCAGAGCTTCAACTTTCCTTTTCTATGTTGTGATACAACACTGCTTAAAAAAAAAAAGAAATAAATCAGTCTGTTTAAAGCCTGACCACTAAATTACTCTAACACACCAACCCCTCTATTGTAACCGAGAAAATGGCCCCCTGTGTTCTGGAAAAGGGAGTTTTTTCCTCTCCACTGTCACTGCATGCATGCTTGGTGTTGAGGGATTGCTGCAAAGTTAAGGACACAATGCAAGCAAATATCTACAGTCTCTAGCTGCTCCTGGAGGAGTGAATCCTGCAGTCAATGACTGGATAAAATAAGTCGGTTATAAAACTTTGGACCTTTAATCTGAACAGGATTTCAATGAAGTCGTATTAAATCCACTGACCTCAGATTTAGGTTTGTTTTCCACCAATGTTAGGATGAGATTTAGGCCTCAGGGGAGGGGTTAAATCAAAGTCTAAAATTAGGTTGAGTTTAGGTTTCCTCCAAAACTTCTGGTTTTAATCTTTGCATGAAATTTATTAGCAAAAATACAGGAAAGCATGAAACAAAAAAATGTTTAAACGTCTCTAAAAACAGGGGAAGGGATCATTTATGAAAAAAGGAGCATTGGTTAAAACTGCGAATTGCCATACCATTGCAATTAAAAAAGTTGTTCAAATTAATCAACTTAACTCTGCAGCAGCTCCTGAAAGGGAATCCTGAGGTCCGACGGAGAATTCCCCGGTGCAACAATTCACTT
>NW_015150644.1:938169-942671 GCF_000732505.1 Cyprinodon variegatus
CTTACTGAATTACAAAAAACATTTAAAAAACAAACATGTTATTAGGAACTCTATTTATCAAACATTATACTGGGCAAGTAAAAATTGTTTCTAGGCAAATGAAATGTGAAAGTCACAGGTAAAAATCCTTAACGTCAACCCCTGCCCTTTAATGACCCCCCGTTTCAGAGACATAGAACAAGCTTCCTGGATGGGAAGCGAAACGTCTCTTCCTGCTGGTTTTTTGAATCCTTCAACTTCTCACTCCACCTAATTTAAGATAATAATAAAACCTTTATGTCATGTTTTTATACGAGTTATTTTCTGTTTGTTGTAATTTAAAAGCCGCCATCATCTACAAGCTGAAGCAGACTACTAATCAATCAGAGACATTTTTGCTTTTCTTCCCTTTAAGAGACAAATCTAGCCTTCATCTGGCAAACTAGTTTCCTGGCAAAGCAGTCTGAATATTGATCCGCTCGGTTGACTAGTCGGTCTTTTTATGACACTGAATTCAAACGGCCTCTCTCAGGCTTATAGTGGGAAACAAAGATGTAAACATGAGCATTCATCTTCCAAACGGCGTGGATGTTCCTCTGCAGTAAAGGAGCAGCAGTAGATGTGTTCATGTCCGATTCTAATCACAGACAGAAGCCCGTTTCACCGCAGACTGCATTAGTATTCCAGGCAACGCTCCTGCATACGTCGAGGGGAAAGGAGGGCTTACGTTGGAGCAACAGTCCTGATGTTTGCTCAGCCAACGCATCATATCACACAGGAAACAATGGCCGAGACAAGATGCTGACGCAAGGACAGCGCTCCGTCAGGCTCTCTGTGTGACTTTTACCAAAGTCGTCTTCTAATCAACTTTCAAATCATCGACATGAAGGTTAAAGTTGCGCTTTCTACAGTGCAGCAGATAAGCCAGCTCCCCCCCATCAACATTCCTGTCAGGGGCTGTGGGTCGGCCTGATGCGATGTCCATGAACCTATTCCAACGCCGCCGCCGCCGTCGACATGTCAGTTTCTAACGGAAAGGAAGTCAGATGCCCTCCAAGAGGAGCTCAGCAGCAGAGAAGCAATCTAATTGGCTGTAAATGAGCAGCTCTGATTGGCAGGATGAATTCACGCCTCCATTTTATTTCTCTAACAGAGCAGAGAGTCGGCGTTGCACTCGATTAATGTTGTGGAAATTCAACCTGGCATAATGGACTTGTCTGCATTCATTCTGCTCAGTTAACACGGTGAAGAAGCTTTAGCTGCCTGTGAGCCCAGACAGGATCCACCTACAGCAGGGCTCCTGCATGTTTTAGGGGTTATTTTGACCCCCTACACCTGACTGAACCAAAGGGCTGATTAACAGGTTAACGTTTTGCGTGTCTCATAATGGGTGCAAACGTGTTTGAGCGCGCAGGGCAGATCTTTTTTGTGCGTCTTCATCAATTAGCAGATGATTTTCTGATAACTGCGGCTGCAGGATATGCAAATATAAACATTTTCAAAAAGCTGCAAAACAGATTTTCCAGATCAGAAAAATCAAGCAGCTGCGGTTTTTAGATTATTTTTTTTAGAAAGTTAGGAACAAACTGATCTGCAGTTGTCTTTGCCACAAGAGGAATATAGAAATAGAAACTGAATTTTATTAATCTCACTGGAGAAATTCACTCCCTGCATTTAACCCATCCTGTTGGGGAGCAGTGGGCTGCCACTGCGCGGTGCTCAAGGAGCAGTGTGGGGTTCAGGGTCTTACTCAGGAACCCAGAATGCAGGCTGTGGGGATCGAACCGGGTACTTGGAACTTTCTCAGAGCAATGAGGCATGACAGAGTATGGAGAGAGACTGCATGTATGTAAACATATTAGGACTGTCGGAAATAATAGTAGAATATTACTAAAGGAAAAATAATAGGAAATTTCTAGTGTTGCGCCGATGCCCTTTTTTGGGCAATANATTTAAGACATTTTTGCTTATTTCTAGATCGTTTTTCCAGTGAATCGTGAGGTTCCAAACAATACCCAGCCCTATTAGAGACCTGTTGCATCCTTACACCCCCTCAATGAGGCTTAGGTCTCCAGACCTAAACCTGTTCATGGTCCCTCGTACTCGTTACAGGACCAGGGACGATCGCTCCTTTCAGGCGGGGGCGCCGGCGCTCTGGAACGATCTCCCGCTTTCTTTGCACTTACTTGACTCTGTTGATGTTTTTAAGAGTGAACTGAAAACCTATTTGTTTAAGAAAGCATTAAAATTCTAGTAGATTAAGGGTCGTTTTATGACCATGTCTTTTGTGACTGTAAATGATTTATTTCTAATGTAATTTTGTGAAGCACTTTGTGCCCTTTATGTCTGTGAAAGGTGCTATATAAATAAACATTACTTATTTACTTACTTCACTTACACTCTTAGTTTATAAACCTAAATATAATCATTAACAAGGCTTATTAACTTTTTAATTAGCTTTTTACCTTTTTTTTACTTAACTTTTTTTTCGACTTAATTTACAGCAGGTAATAAATCATTAAAGGGCTCATCTAATTGGTCAAAAGCCAAAATAAGAAGTACAGCCATGTAGCAGCATCAATGCTGAATGGCTGGATATAGATCTTGTGCTTCTAGACCTCACTGAGGGACGAGGGTGGACTCCATTTGTAAGGTGATCAACAAGGGAACCTTTCCCTATAAAGGGATATAAACACAACCCATCTTCTCCATTTTCCCTGTCAGGGGGACTAAAGTCATTTGCTCGTCCCGAATCGATACGGCCACGTGTGTCTTGCACCCAGCACATGCGTCTAGGTGAGAGCGGTCGTTCGCCAGGAGCTTCTTCTGTATCCTTTCCTCCACCAGTTGAGGTGCTGCAGCTTCAGCAGCTCCGCGGCACGCAGGAGCGCGTTCACACGTGTGGCAGAGGACATGAGGCCAGGTCCGTGTGTGTGGCTGCGTGTGTGGCAAGCGCTCCCCCTGCTGCCCACAGGCTGCAGGACACAGCATGCCAGCACAGAGGAGGTCGTCTCAGCTCCGACCTTTTGCTGTTCCTTTATTCCTGCAACAACAGGGACACTGCAGACTCTCCGGTCGCACGCTCGTGCTTCCAGCTGCTTAACGCGAGCCGACAAGGCAGGAGAGGAGACGCGAGGGGGAGGGGGGCCTCTGCATGCTAACGGGGCAGAGACGACGTATCGACTGGAAAGCTGCAGGGATGGCTTTCTCTGCGGCTCAAGGTGATTCTGACTCCAGCTTTACGTCACCAGTTAGAAGAGGCTTCATTAGCTCCACAATCATTCAGGTATTTAGCAGAGAGTCCAGGTAGTACCTCCACCCACACACATGCTCGGCGCCGACGGCCTCTCAAACAGCTAATTATCACCAAAGGCAATTTATCCATATATAATTACAGCCAATTAAACCGCCAGCCGCCTCCCTTTGTAAATGAGGGCCGCCCGTGAAAAGGTTTGAGGAAAAAAATCTTGATGAATTATCCCACACACTCTTCCGACTCGTCCATAAATATTAGAGGCGGCTAATGATGATGGCGTCTGCGGCTAATTGAATATCAAGGAGAGAAGAAGAAGCTTGAGGCAGAGCAAAGAAGATTACCTTTGTTGAAGAACATGGAGGCCATCTGACCCATCTCCACCCGCTCCACAATGTCAAAGTGATCGACGTGACCCGATCTCTCTGTGGAAACAGGAAAAAAGTTCCTGGTTCAACAGGAAATCGAAAACAACAGATAACTGGATAAAGTTTGCTTTAGTGATCGTTTTTCAGTAAAGAAAACATGGAAACTTCCATAATAATCCACTAACTTTAATGCATTTCAATGGAGCAACAGGAAGTGGTTCACAAATGAGAAATGAAACGCTTTCCTCTGCACTGGAAAAACATGGAAATCTAGATAAGTCATTTTTTCTTAGAATAAGTGCATTTTTTCAAGGATTGAGGAGGTAAAAGAGACATTTTGCCAATGGAACAAGACAATTTACGCCTTAAATAAGAAAACACAATTACATTATCTTATTTAAAGTGCATATTATCTAAATATCCTATTTTAAGAGCAAAAATACTTATTCCATTGGCAAACTATCTTATTTACCTACCGCATTTTCGCGACTATAAGGCACATATAAACGTCTTTTTTTTGCCTCAAAATGTGCGGTGCGCCCTATGTGTTACTGCGGACGTTGTTGAGACCGCCATGAGAACCTTAAAGGGGAAAGAAACTGCCGCCTATGGTGATTTTTAAGAGAAAGACTTTGCCTAAAGAGGCTTTTCTAGCTGGAGTCGTTATTAAGGCAAATGAAAAAGGCTGGATGGATGAGGAGATGATGAAAGTGTAGCTGAGGCAGGTGTATGAGGAGACCAGGTGTTTTTTTACTCACTAGAATGTTATTTTTATACATTTTTCTAAGGTGCACATTTGTGTGACTGCTTAAACCTAGATTCATTTGTCATTTTGTTTACACAAGTGTAAAACAAAAATAAATTTAGTTTGGAACAGCTCTCTGGACAATTTCATCTTTTTT
>NW_015150644.1:944277-945883 GCF_000732505.1 Cyprinodon variegatus
ACCGATAGGGGGCCGATTATATCGTGCATCCCTAATCAGAATCAAAACCTCTGATGTATTTGAGCTCCTTCAGTGCATCACGAAGCGGATAAAATGTATGGAGTGAATTTTATTCCATTATTGTTGCAAGCTGAGAACTGGGGTTCTCTGAAGGAAATACAAGCCACAAATCAAATTTTGCACATTTTGTATTTAAAAAAAAAAAAAATTTTACTGAAACTTCCCTTTTTTTTTTTTACTAAAAGTTCATTTGAACGTTTTTAACCAAAGCACATCGGAGGAAACTAAGGAAAAAAGGACAGAGTTGATGACTGGTCAAGAAAAATGCAGAAGCTGCATCTTTAGAAAATGTTTTACAACAGTAGATTTTCCTTCATTGCAGGTCATTTAAAAGCTGCGAGCTTTGCTAATGAAAGACTTTCCAGCTCAGCATAATTTCACTCATCAAATTCACTGTTTGAGTCCGGAGGAACGGGACAGCAATCTTTCCCCCGTGCTGAAAGAACAAACGCCGCTTTAGACCGAGGAGGTTGGAGCATTTCTGCCTTAGGGGAAAAAATTACAAATGCTTTAAAAAGAAAACAAACATTTCCTCTTTGCGTTTTGTCCGACTGTCCCTTTAAAGTAGCTGGGAATGATGAGCTGCACCCAATTCCCTAACTGGTGTTGCAGCCTCATAAAACGTAAAAGCAATTCTTCCCCCATTAATGCATCACTGCAAATGTATAAATTTCACTCAGGCAGAGAGAAATAAAGGGCATATCGAGGCAAACCTTCCCAGTTTTACTCCCGCCTTGTTTTCCATTAGGTGGGAGGAAAAGGCTGAGGAAGACGGGGCTATGAATCAAGGCGGTGCGGTGGAGCCGGGCTATCGTCCGCAGGATCGTAACTTAGCTGAAACCTGAAGGGAATTATTCGGATGACCTCAGGGAGGCAGAGCAAAGGCCGAGCCGTTGGAAAAGAGCAAAGCCTTTTTCTAAGTCAGAGTGAAAATGATGAAAGACTTTGTTTATTCAACTGAAAAGGGAGTTTAGGTCTACAGTGACGACTTCATCGGAATCAGGACTTTATAGCCGGGAGGCAAATGACACCTGAATTCGATTAGATCGAGGGGGGGGGGGGGGACGAGCAGCAAAGGACTTGAAATTCAGACATTTTGGCACTTTAAGACATAAGCTGCTTTACTTTACTCCTTTTTTCCCCAAAGTTTTGTGGCACTAAAATGCAAGGGCGTAAGTTTGATTTGAACTTTGCTAGGGACACTATTGGTCGGGTGTCATTGGTGCTATGCGATATGCCCTTTTTTATGCTCGATGTGAGCATCCGTACTGATAAGAGGAATTCATTGTTAAAAGAGAAAAGCAGCATTTTGCTACATTAATAAAAATTTTATAAGCTCTACACTCATTAGATGCTGTTTATTAATGTTTGAAGTATCATCGGCTCTGATCAATGTGGAATTAGGACCGTTTTCATTTGAACGACTAAGAGAGAAGGTAAATATAGTATTTTCTTTTGAAGATATACACTCACCGGCCACTTTATTAGGTACCCCATGCTAGTAACGGGTTGGACCCCCTTTTGCCTTCAGAACTGCCTCAATTCT
>NW_015150644.1:946854-947983 GCF_000732505.1 Cyprinodon variegatus
ACATCTATTTTGAAGTTATAGTGCCCCCTGGAGAAAACTCCCCCAGCCGCCACTGGTGACATTATAATGCTGTGATCCACTCTGCTACAGATGATCAGGCAGACACCGAGGTCATCCTCTCACCTCTTCCTGCTCTCTTCTCTTCCAGCGCAGCTGAGCGTTGGCCGCCGCCATCGCCTCGATCACAAACGTGGTGGTCATATAGCTGAAAAAAACAGAAGGAGAGGAAACACATGCAGTTAATCGCCTCCAGAGTTTTTAACGTAGAGATAAACAGATCCAGGTTTGTTTAATAAAGATGCATCGGACAGAGAATCTATTATCATAAAGAGGAACCAAGAATGCAGATGAAGATCTAAGAGAAACCACAGGCTGCTCATCTCCACGACACGTTAAAAACACCAAGCTAACCGCTGGGTGCATGAAATCATGTTCAGAGCCCTGACATGTTTAAAACAAACTTTTACTGATCTTCTTAAGGCTCAAAACGGTAGAATTCTCTTAAGACAAAAATCAAGACACTGAAGACGATTTGCTTCTTCTGTCCGAGCGGAACGGGGCGGCAGATGCTGTCCAAAAAAACTCACAATACATGAAAGACAAAGCAGCCATCAGCAGTATTTATACCTTTTGTAACATGGTGTAAATGTGTGTGCTCTGTGTTGCCTTCTGGACTGGCATCCCTAAAGTGGGTCCTGGGGGGGCCGCTGTCCTACAGGTTTTAGAGGTTTCCCTGCTTCAGCACAGCTGATTTACATAGATAGTAGTTCTTCAGGCTTTTGCTGAGCTGCAATCATCAGAATCAGCTGTGCTAAAGCAGAGAAACCTCTAGAACCTGCAGGACAGCGGCCCTCCAGGATAGGCTTTGGGGATGCCTGATGTGCACAAGAGTTGCGTGCAGTTTATTCTTAAATACCTAAAATGGAAAAAGATGGTATTGCCAAGATTCTTTGACGCATAAGCTATTCTTTCACCTCTGCTCTCTATTGTTTTCCGTGTGTAAGGGTTTCCCGTTCAGTCATTCTGTCCACTGTGTTCTCTGCGTATTGCTAAGCATTACGGGTGCAAATAATAATGGTTTTGTATCGATGCATCGATCCAACAGCCGACGATCCGATGCATCGATACA
>NW_015150644.1:948657-951092 GCF_000732505.1 Cyprinodon variegatus
TGTTTCTCAAATAAAAAGCATAACAATATTACAGCTTTCATTGATTTGTAAACCTGTAAGGTTTAAAACAAATAAAAATAAAAAGAACCAATTAATCGAATCGTATCGTGGTTTATTCTTGAGTATCGAAAATAGTCGAATCGTTGGCCGTTTCACATGTTTACACATTGAGAAATGGCCTCAAATAATATTGACCCTACAATCTATTGTCATTTTCTATCTATCCAAGACGCCCAGTTTGAAGTTTTTAATCTTATTTCAAGCTTAAAATATTTTTAAGCTTGAAATATTTCACTAGTTGTAATAAATAAACATTAGCATCTCTTTTTGAAATGATTGACAGAACCAGTTGAACTTTTTAATAAAGTATTGTTTTTTGGATTTTCCTTTAGTCTGTTATTTTCCTTACTTTGCCTGTGGGAAAGTTGAGTCTCTAGCGGTTCGAGTTCTAATCCGTTATCCACCTAAAGGGCTGGTTATCCTCCTGCAGGAGTGTGTCGCAGTTAGCATGTCGCAGGTATGACGCAGATATTTTTTGTTTTACACCCAATTTTGAAGCATGGTCTGCGCTACACCAAAACGGTGTCCTTGTGTCGGTTTGACGAGCTTGTTCAACATCTACAACCCCTCATCTAACGCTGGACGACACACAGTTCATCCGTGAGTGTTCCTCAAAAACTGGCCGTGGCACTGCGTGGCACTGTGGACGGCACTACAGCCAGAGTTTCTGCCATTAGATACCAAATATATGCATAGTGTAGAGCGGATGTAGCCTCCTTTCTCTCCGACCTGCAACGCTATGTGCGGCACCGTCTGTGTTCACCTACAATTTTGGGGAGGCGGGGCATATCTGCATTAACTGAGACACACACAGACGAACTGATTTCTGAGCATAAACCAGGCTTCACTCTGTGAATTAAGTTTCATCTAAACCCACAATGTAGTTCTGTACTCTGGCTGGGCCAATAAAACCTGATTTTTTTTTAAATTAAGCCATTTCATTTATTTAAAGAGGGGTTTTTTTGTTAAAAATCCAGAAATCTCATCTTATTTCTATCATTATTCCATACTTTAAAGAGATTTTTCTTAAATTATCCACTGAAGAAAGTTAAATTAAGGTTAAAAGTGCTGTTCAGAATATTTTCAATGATCCCGCCTCCACCTCCTGAAAACGGCGTTTATGTCTTCTGGATGGAATAAGAGCGAAAGGAGCCGCTTCGCCAGCGTCTGGAGGTGAACTTTCTGTAGTGTAAACAGGAAGTGGTGCCAAACAGATCTTAGTGTCCAAACTGGTCCCATTTAAAACCAGTTCTTTCCAAAACGGGAAAAGAAAGTTCTTCCTATAAATAAATGAGAAAGCAGCCAAAGCTTAAAGTAAAACTAAATTATCTGAAACATTTGCATAGAACCTCCTAATAAACCATAAAAAATTCCCTTATTATAATGAAGACGGGATCAAAATAAACAAACAGTGTGAAATGCATTCAGAAGGTGAAGGTTTAAACTATTAAAACCTTCATTTTTCGTTCAGTGTTTTTCTGCATAAACAGCAGGAATTCCATGAATTATTCAAACTCTGTCGCTTTAAGCTAAAATCAACGTTTCAATATTATTCTTTCAGAATGAGACTCCTTCCTGGAAAAAGGAGCAGGCTTGACCTTGCATCTGCTGTATCATTAAAGTCAGAGTAATGTTTCCCGCAGGGAGCAGAAAAGCAATAAAAACAGGCGGAAAGGAGGCAGATCTGAGGGTGAAAAGAAAAAAAGAAACAAACACGTCAGGGCAGACGGAGCGGGATGAGAGTTTGATTCCCACCTTACGGTTGCAGCAGACTCACCTCATGAATGCTAAAAAGGCAATGAGCGACAGGCTGACCACCCAACCGGCTTCGGCGAAGGCTCTGGGCATGGTCAGGGCTCCTGTTCCCACTATCAGATTGAACATGTACACCAGCCCCACCTGCAGGCCAAAACACAGAAACACACTTTAAGAAAGAGACCAATTCAACTTATCTGGTGAATTTAAGGAGATAATCTTAAAAAAAAAAGGTTAATCTTTTATTGCGACAGTAAGTCTCAGAGTGGAAAGGTTAACTCCATCTTTTAATCTGAACACATTTATTTAGCTAAAGAATCAGTTTTAACCAAAAACACTGATGGTGCAGATCTAGAGAAATCCCACAGTTGTTTTTAACTCCAGAGGTTCGGTCCAGTTCAGGGATCTGTAGAACAAAAACTTTTTCTGTTACGCAGATTTTAGAGCGGGACAAACGTCATGCAGCTGAAGCGGATTGTTTTGAGCTTTTTTATCGTAGCTCTCTTCATCATGCTAGTACATTTAGTAGATGAGATGTTTTCTTGCATTTGCTCCCTGACGTTTAAAGATCAATGTTCTCTGCTTGCTTTAAATGATAACCTGATTTCCTTTAAAGGAAA
>NW_015150644.1:952889-954462 GCF_000732505.1 Cyprinodon variegatus
CGGAAAAACACAGATTCTAAGACTGGATTTTTTTTTAAAGTAGAAATTTAACGTTGGGACAATATTGTCTGATAAAGAGGACATTTATATATATGTTTAAGCCAGAATGATTTGACATTTAAATGTGATTTCCCTACGACTTTAAACATTGGTAATCATGATCAGCCGGAAACCTGCAATCAGTGCCTCCTAGTTTGTCACAATTTTAGTAAGAAGAAGAAAATATTTAGGTTTATTAATAAAATGTTTGTAGAAAACCAAAGAAGGAATAAAACAAAAACACTTCATTCACATTTATTATAGGGACTTTTAGCTCTACCAAAAATGTGCAAGCAAAATTCTAAGCTATTTATTTTATTAAAATAAATGTATTTTCTCTTTATTTGAGCAAGTTTGGCAATTGGCTAAAAGAGTAAAATTATGAACGTGTAAAATAAGAAAAATCTGCCTAATTATCTTTCCAACGTATTGATTGGTAGATCTTTTTATTTAGCTGCTCAAATTAGGATTAAACGTTTAATTTTTTTGGACATTTTTCTTTTAGAGCGTTTATTTTCAGTCTAAATTTTTTTTCTGTTATAAATAATGAATTCATAAATGTTTCAGTTTAAAGCTCAGGTGATGCAATAAAAGATAAACTTATTTTAACTTTTTTTTTTTTACTAGCTTACGCAATAAATGTATAGAATCCTGCATTAGTCTGCCATTAAATTATTCTAACCGACTTTCCCTCCGTTTGTCTCGGGTATTTGTTAAATGTCATGTAGCATCGCAGCACACTGGGTAACGGACGCTAAACGTTGAGGTGGAAGAATTTATTAAGAAACTGGACTATCTGATAGCAGATTATTTAATAATTCAAAAGGTTTCGCTTCCTGAAAAACCATCTGAGACGCACAAGTGTAAAAGTCACGCTGATGTAAGCAAAACCAGGGAGCGACTGAGTGAGCTGTCAAAGTGAGTCCAGACCGCACACAGAAACATGCTGTGTGCTGATAATAAAAAAAGAGGATGTGTTTCCCTGCACGGTCATCTGCATTTCCTTCACTTATTAACAGGAGATTTCTTCACAGGGAGAAGATTAACATGTGATTCTGCAGAGCTGATGAAAGGAAAGGTTAGACCTGATGAGATCAGAAAATAAACTCATCTCAGGTAAACTTTCTATTCAGCTATTTATCAGGGAGTCTAATGATGAGCTTTAGACATTGGCCTCAATGTTAACGCCGATCACGGAAAAATCCTTAAAGGTCCAACAGGTACTCACAAAAGCAGAGTAGGGCTCTCCGGTGTCAGTGATACCGCCCGCCATGTTTGGTAGCTGCAACCCTCACCTGAGGAACGGAAACATTGCATGAAGAATCATTTATGCAAATTAGTTTCAACATGTTTTCTGAGCTTGTTTAGGTTAGACATGATAATAGATGCTAAAGGAGACGATTTAAAGTTAATAAAGTAAGATGTTTGCGTTCAGGAGGTGGTGCTTGGATGAAAAATCATACAGGCCACCGGTCATAGCGAATAGCATCTAGGCTGCATGTCTTTTTATAAAAAGGCCGTCAGTAGGATCTTA
>NW_015150644.1:956377-960525 GCF_000732505.1 Cyprinodon variegatus
AATTAGCTGGTTTATTGATTTTACTAAAAACTGTTTTATTATGTACTTTGTCTTTAAACAGATTTACAGGTTAAAGTTTTAGTCAAACTATTATTTTCTCAGCTGTAAGAAACTATAATTGATCCAGACGAAAAACAGTCAATCATGATTTTTGACATCAAGTCTCTTTTTCCAGATTATTCTTACTACTTTAATGTCAAACCCATAAAATGTCTATTTTGAAGCCAAAATGTCTTTCTGATAAATTAAAGAGACAAAATTAAAATGATCAAACCTGATTTATCATTCAAATCAATTCTGTTAATCTTTGCATTGCGTCCAATTAACATTAATTAATGTGCCTTTTTTTTTTTTATTTAACCAGGAAAAAATCCCGTTGAGATTATAAACCTTTTTTTCAGGGGAGTCCTGGCCAAGAGGCAGCAAAGTTACATAAGAAACAGAGATAATTCAATTAAATGGCATGTAATAAAAAATATATATATCAAGTAAAACAATTACAGATCACAGAGGCTGCTTCAAATTCTTTCATTTTCAACTTGTAAGCATTTAAAGATAAAAACTGAGTCAACTTCCAGGTTTTATGTAAAAAAATTACACGCACAAGGAGCTGCGTAGATAAATACTTTCTTTCCTAGTCTTTTAATCTTATTTCTTAGAGAAACTTAGTAGATTTTTTTTAATGATTCAACTAGATCAGAAAATCTAATTTCAGAGCAGAGGACAAAGGTCACAAAAGGACAAAACCTACAAAATACATAAAATGTCAGAAAAGAGGAGAAATTAACAGCATCAGTTTAAAAAACTGCAGCTAATTAAAATATCTACCATTATTTATTTTAGCATCTTTATGGATTCTGATGAATTCTAACTGTTCCAATTGTGCTATTTTATGAAACTGTTTGATATAAACGATATTTGTCCTGCTTTAAAAGTCTCTGTTCGTGTTGTTATTCATGTAGATGCAAAGAAGCAGAAGCTTCTTCATTTATTTGGGTTAAAAGGAATAAAATCTGATTTATTTGAGTTTTTATTCAAGTTTCATGTTCAGATTTATATCTTAATGAGATAAAAGAAATCATTATTTTTTTCAGGATGTTTCCAATCTTACTTAAGGATTTTTCTCTGAAAATAAATGATGTGTTTTGAAATGTTATTGTTGATGCTAGCATGCTAGCCCTTAAGCTAAACCCTAAACGTTAAACCCTCACAGCTTTTCAAAATTAATTTAATTTTTTTTCATGGCGTTTGCTGATAAAAACAAACATTTATTGTGCAATTCTGTAACCGTCTTCCCCGGTGTCAGCAGCACAGACAGTAGGTAAACAGACTCACCTTCTTCTCTCCACTGCTGGCTGATTTAGCTGCTAAGCTAGCAGGAGGCTCCAAGCGATACTCGCAGGCGGCTAACCGAATAAACCGAGACAAACACCGGGAGCAAACATGAGCCGCTTGGTTCTCAGACTGAGGAGGAAAATAATATCAAGAGAAACAAACCAACACACATCCTAATGGAGTGACAAGGCTGTGACGCTGAGCCCAGCTGAGCAGCTATCAAAGCGATCAGCTGACCAACCCGGAAACCGCATGACCAACACTTCCGGTGTACATTTTCAAAGTAAAAGATTTTTTACTGCAGCACAGAAACCTTTTAGTTTCCAAACTATTCTCAACTACTTTTGAGGAATATAAACATTTCTTAAAAACCAAAAAAGAAAAAAAAAAACTTAATGCAGTATATATATATATATAGGCTTAACTGGCTTATATCCAGGGTCTTTAACTAATACAATCCAAAGACCCATTTTTGACCTTATATCAGCAAAAATAAAACTGGTTTGCATTTTATCATAATTTTTGTTAATTATCTGCTAAAGGACATTTCTTATTTTAAAAGAAACTGCATTTTATTTATAACTGTATTTATCAAAATGAAAAAAAAGAATTAAAAAATAAATAAAATTTAGCTTGAACTCATATCTATTACTGTACAAGTCATAGGGGTCCTGGAGCAGCAAAGCAGAGCATCACACCACCGCTTGCATACAGTATTTGATGCCTTGCATCCGTTTCTGAAAATGAAATAATTTGCCAGATGCAATAAAAGGCACAACCTACATTCTAAAAATGTCTGATTCTCTCCCGTCAGACCAAAGAACATTTCCCTATTGGTCTTACGGCTCATTAGGATGGTTTTTTTATCCATTTTATGGAATAAAAATCAGTCGTCTTCCTCTGGCCTGGACGGTTAGTTGTGGCCTGCACTGCAAAAACTCTTGCACTGAAAAAAATCTTAAAATAAGTGTATTTAACCTCAATTTGATTACAAAATAAGATGATCTGCAACTTGAATGAGCATTTTTAGCATTGCAATATGACATCAGATTATATGCACTTGAAATAAGAGGCTGCAGTTGTTTTTTTTCTTATTTTAAATGTAAATTGCCTTATTCCATTGGCAAAGTCTCTCTCACTCAATTTGAGAAAAAATGCACTTATTTTAAAAAAAGTCTTACATCGATATACATTTTTTTTGCAGTGTGTAGACTCTGCGATGGCGCTCCTTCAGTTTGTTTCTCATTTCTTTAGTTTAGACGTTGCAGGTGACGCCCTCAGAGGAGAATTACTTGTGGGAAGATGGACAGCTGTCCTAATGTTCTGCACTTGGTTTGAAATCAGCCTTATTAGATTGATGAGCAGAACGGAAGCAGCCTCTTCTCTAAGGTCATGTCCTCCCTTCCTGTTATCAGCTGATCTGCTGCTTTTATAGAGAAACACCTGGCTGCTGCTTTCTTCTCCTGAAGAATGAACTGTCAGGCCTAAAAAGGACTGTAAATATTATTAGATCATTAATGTTCCAGCCTCTCATTTCCCATGAAAAATGCCGTATTTACCTTCTAACCAAGCAGCTGTAATAAAAGGTCCCTGGGATCAATTTTCAGGAAGACTTTTATCTAAACTAAGGACTGTTTGATTAAAAGAAAAAAAGTGTTTGTTCTCGCTGTAACTTGAGCTTCGACTACTGAAGTTCAACAAAGGAAACATTCAACAGATTTAACAAATATCAATTTCACACACAACCTAGAACCATAGAAGCGTATTTAAATACACTTTGCACTTATGGATGTAAACACCTGTAGACTTTATAATGAAGGATCCCTCAGGTTAAGCCGGGTGCAAACAGTCATGGCAGCTCTCAGGACTCTTCTTCTGGCTTTAGCCGGTGAGCTGCTGCAGCATCAACTCTTCAGTCGTCATGTTAACTATGTTTTAAAACATTTGTTTTGTTTCCCAGCAGGTTTTCCCTGCAGCAGGACCTCAGAGTGCTCATACTTCGGTCTGCTGGATCACCTGAACATGACGACGTCGAATCAAGCTCTTAAAATTTCACGTCCTGTAAAGAACTGGACCTCGACCACGTTGGTTCAGCTGGACATGGTTCTGGACGGGATTTTAGACATGGTGAGCGTCCTCATCCTCTCTGCGTCTCTAGAGCTTCTTTTATTCAAGAAGTTTTACTTTGAGTCACTTGACTGTTTTTTTATGATGTGAATACAATTTATTTACTTAAATTTTAGCTTATATTTAATTTAATAAAGATTATAAACAGATTATTGTGAAAACTTAAACAAAAGCTTAACATAATTAACTATACATTTTTTACAAATTTAGTGTGGGAAACTGAAATCACAGTTAATTTCTGTGTGTTTTGTGAAACGTAACTTTTTAGGCATAAAATCCTAAATATTCCTTAAAAGTTGGTTTCCAAGATTTGAACCAAGTCCAGTGGATTGTTTTTTAAACTTTTACGGAATGACTATGAACTGGATGACTGAGAATCTTCATCAAAATCCTAAATAATGTATATTTTCAATTCAATTCAGTTTATTTCTATAGCTCCAATTCACATCATGTCATCTCAAAGCACTTTCCAGTTCAACCAGATCATCCAGTCAGATTGATTCAAAGTTTTCTATCTGAGGAAAACCAGCTGATTGCATCGACTCATTGACTCAGATGCAAATCTCACACTAAGCATGCTTGTAGCGACAGTGGAGAGGAAAAACTCCCCTTTAACAGGAAGAACCTCCAGCAGAACCAGGCTCAGTGTGAGCGGCCATCTGCTGAGGCCCACTGGGGTTCAAGGA
>NW_015150644.1:961993-964857 GCF_000732505.1 Cyprinodon variegatus
TTTTTAATCAAAGGCTAATATAGAGTCCTCCACTGAGGGCCTTTCTCTCAAGTTTCTCCGTCCAGATGCAGACCGGCCGGTTCTGAAGATGTCTTTGGTTAATTGCTTTTGTGCAGCTGTGGTAAAAACATGAGAGGATTTTGATAAATGAGAAAATAGAAAGATTGAAAAACACATAGAGCAGATTTTTTTTTGTCAAAAATGCCTTTACAGTTAATTAAGGGAAAGGTTTTTAGAACCTGAGGGTTAGGGTCCGAGGTACCGAGGGCCAAAAGGACCCCCCCCCCCAAAAAAAAAAAACAAAGACAACTTTTTAACTGAATAATTACTCATAATAAATGTAAAATTTTAATTATTTAGTGTATTATTACATAATTAAGTGTCCCATTAATTGATTTAACCTACTTTTTAAATGATGTAATTGAGAATTTCTTCATAAAAAACATGGATTATTTCAATCAATGTTTAAGATAGATTATTCATAATAATAACCATAATAGCAATAATAATACTTATAATGATGATGATAAGCTAGGGTCTATGGTTGAATAAAATTTAAAAGGTTTCCTAAATCAATTAGAAAAGTTTTTTTTTTATATCCCCAGAACATCTACTTCCTCCTCCAAGGCAGACAAATAATAATAATAATAATAATAATAATAATAATAATAATAATAATAATAATAATAATAATAATAATAATAATAATAATAATATTTTCATTCTTTGTCTGCTGATCTGACTTTCTGTAGGATGAGAAGTTTCAAACGATTACAAACCACATCTGGCTCAAAATGGTAAGAAAATAAATTCCTATGCTGAGCTTTGTCATCCTTCATTTAACTGTTTTTACTTTTTCTCTTTTTATTGTTCATTTTTCAGTATTGGATTAATGAATTTCTAATCTGGAATTCCTCTGAGTTCTGTGGGATTAAAATGCTGACAGTTCCCAGCTCCATGCTCTGGACTCCGGATATAATCATCCAGGAGGAGTAAGTCATCTTGCAAACATCAACCGCACCATGCGAGGCTCATTGATCCGTTTCGTCTTCTTTTCTTCTAGCAGCTCTAATGATGGAGGTTCTGACGAGGATCCTCTGCTCAGCGTGTTTTCATACGGGCTGGTCATTTTAAACAAACGGCTCCAGCTGACCTCCGCCTGCAAGTTCGACTTCTTTAGGTTCCCATTCGACACCCAAACCTGCAACATCTCGTTTTCATCCATGACTTATGATGGTACATTTTTATCACTGTTTATATGAATTTGAAAAAACGTCACCTTCCATGTCGGTTTTCATTCTTGTCACAGTTTTTATAAATATCCCCAAAAACTTGCAAAGAAACATATCTGCAGGTTCTCATACAGTAGAAGCCATTAAAAATTTCCCCTGGCTGGTCCTTCGCTGTTCTTGGCTGCTCTTGGCTGGTTCTTGGCTGGTTCTTGACTGGTCCCTGACTGGTTCTTGGCTGCTCTTGGCTGGTTCTTGGCTGGTTCTTGGCTGCTCTTGGCTGCTCTTGGCTGGTTTTGGTTGGTCCTTGACAGGTCCTTGGCAGCTCCTGGCTGGTTCTTGGCTCTTCTTGGCTGGCCCTTGGCTGGTCCTTGTTTGGTCCTTGACTGGTCCTTGGCAGCTCCTGGCTGGTTCTTGGCTGGTTCTTGGCTGTTTTTTGGCTGCTCTTGGCTGGTCCTTGACTGGTCCTTGGCTGCTCTTGGCTGGTTCTTGGCTGGTCCTTGGCTGGTCCTTGTTTGGTCCTTGGCTGGTCCTTGGCTGCTTTTGGCTGATTCTTGGCTGGTTCTTGGCTGGTTCTTGGCTGTTTTTGGCTGGTTCTTGGCTGTTTTTGGCTGGTTCTTGGCTGCTCTTGGCTGGTTCTTGGCTGGTCCTTGGATGGTCCTTGACCGGTCCTTGGCTGCTCTTGGCTGTTCTTGGCTGGTTTTTGGCTGCTCTTGGCTGGTCCTTGACTGGTCCTTTGGTGGTTCTTGGCTGGTCCTTGGCTGCTGTTGGCTGGTTCTTGGCTGGTCCTTGACTGGTCCTTGGATGCTCTTGGCTGGTTCTTGGCTGGTTCTTGGCTGTTTTTGGCTGGTTCTTGGTCGGTTCTTGGCTGCTCTTGGCTGGTTCTTGGCTGGTTCTTGGCCGGTTCTTTGCTGCTCTTGGCTGGTTGTTGGCTGGTCCTTGTCTGGTTCTTGGCTGCTCTTGGCTGATTCTTGGCTGGTTCTTGGCGGGTCCTTGACTGGTTATTGGCTGGTTATTGGCTGGTTCTTGGCTGGTCCTTGACTGGTTATTGGCTGGTTCTTGACTGTTTCTTGGCTGGTCCTTGGCTAGTCCCATACAATTCCTTCTTTAAATATCAATATTTTAACAAAAATATTCTTTCTGTTATAATTTTTGGACATTAATATGTAAAGAGAAGCATCATCTCCTGCTAAGACCCTGTAATTCAGTGAAAGGGTGGAGTCAGAGGAAAAAAAATGCTCGCCCAGGAGAAGACTAGTGGCTGGAAGTTGGAGGGGAGTTTGCTGGGAGCTGCAGGGAAGTGGGCTGCTATTCGGCTGGTTTTACAGCTGGTTACTGTAATTGCAAACTTTGCCATCTTTTAATCAGTTTCAATGTTTTTTCATGGAAACAGAAAGTCTGATGAAACTGGGAAAAGTCATGAGTGACACCCTCCTGACTGAGGTGTCTGAGCAGATCATGCTGACAGCGGGCGAGTGGAAACTCGTCAACATAACAATTATCAACTTCACTTCTGTCACCATGAAAAGTAAACTTGTTTACAGGGTAAGATGCTTATTTCTGATGGAATCTTAACAAGTTTTGTTTTTTTAATAATGCTAAATAAAGCTCTTTTTTTCATTTGTTTTTTTTCTA
>NW_015150644.1:965944-968802 GCF_000732505.1 Cyprinodon variegatus
TATTATGTTATTCTTATACATTTTTCTAAGATCCACATTCGTGTGACAATTTTTTTCCAGAACTTTTTTGCTGCCGTAAACACCAGAATTTCCCCATTGTGGGACAATAAAGAGATTTCTACTCTGTTATATTCTTTAAAAAGGGGGAGAAAGATACAAGTAAATCTAAACTATGTATGTACACTGCAAAAAATGGAAATCTACATGAGTCATTTTTGCTTAAATTAAGTGAATTTTTTCTTGAATTGAGGAGATAAGTGAGACAATGGAACAAGACAATTGACATTTAAAATAAGAAAAAAAAACAATTGCTTTGTCTTATTTCAAGTGAATATTATCTAATTATCAAATTTTAGGAGTAGAAATGCTCATTTCATTGGCAAATCATCTTATTTACCTACTAAAATTGAGGGTAAATACACTTATTTTAAGAAATGTTGTACTTATTTCTAGATGTTTTTTTGCAGTGTATAAAAATATGTCTTGTATTCAAAAATTACTTAGTATAATATACTTAGTATATTACTTAGTAATTACTTAGTACAAAAATTACTTAGTTAAGCAAATTGTTCAAAATAGCAATTAAAAAATTATTTATAGTCCCCACACTGCAGATATATTAGAATCTGTCCTTAAATTACAGTCAAACCCATTTACACAGTAGCAGATAAAACCTTAAATCAAACATTACCGCCACATATCTGACTCAATAACCATTACACTGCATTTGTTCTTGAATTGAGGAGGTAAGTGAGACACGTTGCCAATGGAATAAGACAATTTACATTTAAAATAAGAAAAAACAATTGCATTGTCTTTTTTCGAGTGTATTTTATCCAAATATAATTTTAAAAGTAAAAATACTCATTCAATTGGCAAATCATCTCATTTACCTGCTCAAATTAAGAGTAGATACACTTAATTTAAGACATTTTTGATAATTTTGATAGTTTTTCCAGTGTAAAACAACTATTTTCATTCATTTTAGATGGAATTATTCACATACTTGGATTATATTAAACTGAACTTCCAATTTTCACCACTGTTCGGCACCAAATACCTTTTTCGTCCAATCATGGAGGAGCCTCATTGCTTGATCTCGCAATGAATCCTGGGATACCCGAGGATAGATGGGATACATCGGACCCGTCCTTCCAATTAGGCTCAAAGAAGGACGCATTTGCAGGCTAAATAAGGAGGAGTCTTGGAATCAGACCAGACCTTCTTGGTGCTATGACGTAATCGGCCATCGAATCTGGCCTTGGGAAGATGCAGCCCATAAATTCAAACCATTGTTTGCTGGTTTGTCGTCATTTCTTTGCCTCCTTGTTGTCAGTATTCGTAGTTCTCAGTTTTTGCAGACATATGTTTTTGGATTTTTGCTTCTGTCACCCTTTTTTCTTATTAAATCTTCAAGAATCCACTTCAGTTCAGCGTGTGCATTTGTTTGCTGTCAAACCTCCACCCCACCGTGACAGATTTCTAACCAGCAGCTTCTTCTGGTAAAACACTGAAATGTTTCTGCGTCTCATGACTCCATGTTTCTCCACAGATTCTGCAGGAGTTGCAGAGGCGGCTGAAGCAGAAACGGTCAACCGTCCACTGGAAGGACGTGGTGACGGAGAACTGAAACTACGGAAACTGATTAACGGGAAACTGAAGCCCCCCCAAACCCCCCCAGAAAGACAAAACAGCAGGGTGGGGAGGTCTGGGTGCAGCAGGCTTAGATTGGTTAAAATCTTTGACTCTGTGTTCTTTGTTCTGTATTTTATTACTGTTGTTTCTTCTCAGGTGTTTATTTTTGCTCTTTGGAGTTCAACCTTTCAGATCTTCTGACCTGTTTCTCTAAACCTTATTTCAGAGTTCAATTTCAAAGTTCCTGGCTTATCTATATATTTTGTTCACACTGCTTAACTGAAGTGAAGGTCTATTCCTAAATACATTTTAACTCACAATAAAACATAAAACATTCCTCCATTTTAAACTTTCTTTTTAAAGCAAACCTGAATGCATCCATTCAATCATCCATCTGTATTCAAGGCTTCTGTGGTGGTTCGGCACCGAAATTCAGATCATGGTTGGTAAATAATAAACATCGTTTTCGGCTGTAGAAGTGTTAACGTACTCCATCATACAACTCAGTTTATTTATATAGCACAAAAAATTTACGATATATCATCTCAAGGCAATTCAACCAGATTGGTTCAAAGTTTTTAAAGGAAAAAACCCGTGATATTCCAACTTCTGAATGTGCTTTAAATATGAAATTATTACATACTGTTCAATAAATAAGTGTTTTAATTAGTCATAAGGAAGGAACAAGACACGCAAATAAAAAACTGAACCCACGCTGAACTGTTATATCATTTCTTTCACTTCTTTCTTTTTTGTGTAGAAAGCAGTAACTTAGTTTAAGTTTCATCAGCTCAGTTATGAGCTTTTTATTGAAACCTGAGTGATTTTTTAAAAAGATTTTGAATGGTTGTTGTGATTGATTGCAGAGTTCACTGTTTTACTGTGACTTAAAGTCCTTCATACATAGTCTGCTGGGTGTGTTTCCAGAACAACACCTGAATATTCACTAAATAATATAAAATGACAACACAAAGAAACAAAAGTGTGATTTATCGTTTCAAACTATTTCTTTTAAAGAGAAGCTTTTATTTTTGCTATTTTTCCTAAATGTGGGAGTTATTTGACTGTCGGGTTTAAAATCTGTATTTGTAAGCATGGGCCTAACATACATTACCATGGAGTTAAGATCAAATGGAGTCTTTATTTCATAACTTCAGGCCATCCGAGCTTTAATGTGTTTAAAAACCAATAAAACGCATTAAACTGACAACCAGTGATGGGAC
>NW_015150644.1:969560-972314 GCF_000732505.1 Cyprinodon variegatus
GCAGGTTGCAGCCCAGTGTGAAGCGGCCGGGATGAGGATCAGCACCCTTTCAAATCCGAGTCCATTGTTCTCCGAAGGAGAAAGGTGGACTCCCCTCTTAAGGAAGGAGGAAAGTTCTTGTCTCAAGTGGAGGAGTTCAAGTATCTTGGGGTCTTGTTCCGTGATGCACAGAGCGTGAGATCGATAGACGGATCGGTGTGGCATCGGCGGTGATGCGGTCGCTGTATCGGACTGTCGTGGTGAAGACAAGGAGTTGAGTCGGGGGGGGGCAAAGCTCTCGATTTACCAATCAATCTACGTTCCCACCCTCCCCTACGGTCATGAGACCTGGGTAATGACCGAAAGGACAAGATCGCGAATACAAGTGGCCAAAATGCGTTTCCTCTGCAGGGTGGCTGGGCACATCCTTCAAGATCGGGTGAGGAACTCGGTTACCCGGGACGAGCTCGGAGTAGAGTCATTGCTTCTCCGCATTGAAGGAGCCAGCTGAGGAGGCTCGGTCATCTGTTCCAGATGCCCTCTGGTTGCCTCCCTCCATGTGTTCCAGGCATGTTCTATTAGGAGGAGGCCTCATGGAAGGCCCAGGACACGCTGGAGGGCCTGGTGTCGCCTCAGGGCCCTTCCAGAACAGCTGGAGGAGGTGTGTGTGGATCGGGAAGTCTGGGCATCTCTACTTAGACTGCTGCCTCCGCGATACGGCCCCGGATAAAATGGAATCAAAAGCATTGGTTCAGTGGAGCAGAGCAAGAACCACTAGAAACACAAACAAGGAAAATGTCATTACAAACTCCCAGCAGGGCCGAAACACATTTATGATGTTATTTTCATCATGGAAAGATTTTAATCGAGAATGAAAAAGGTTTTCTCAGATTATGACCGTAGAGAAATGGGCCTAAAATTCCCCAATATAAAATGTATAAACAGTGAAATATAACATGCTACAGATGAAAGTTATGATAAAAATGAAGAAACAGGAAAAAACAAATGAGCCGATATTGATTTTTATTGTTTAGATGTATTGGTTAACATAAATATTATCATCTGCATCTAAAACAAGATTATTCTAATGTACACAACCTTATATTTCTGCAACATGCAAACAGGGGCAGATTTAGGACATTTGGGGCCCTAGGCAAAGACAGGCAGGGGGCCCTCTGAATGGAGAAGACAACACATAAAACAGCCCCATTCTACAGATAGAGAAATGTTAATAGAATAGACATCCATTATTTGAGACACACTTAATATTATCAGCGTTCTGATGGTATTTTAGGATTTTTATCAAAATTATAATTAATGTGCACAAAGGAATAGTTGTATTGAACATACATGTAAACAAATATTTGCAGGGCCCCCAGGAACTTGGGGCCCTAGACAACTGCCTACTGCAAAAAAATGAAATCTAAATAAGTCATTTTCTTCTTAAATTAAATGCATTTTTTCTTGAATTAAGGATTTAAGTGAGACACTTTGCCAATGGAACAAGACAATTTACACTTAAAATAAGAAAAAACAATTGCATTGTCTTATTTCAAGTGCATTTTATCTAGATACCTTATTTCAAGAGTAAAAATACTACTTCCATTGGCAAATCAACTTATTTACTTGCTCAAATTAAGGGTATAAACCCTTAATTTAAGAAATTTTTACTCATTTTGAGATCATTTTTGCAGTGCTTGCCTAATGGTAAATTACCCCCCCTGCATTAAACCCAATTTCAATAAGTCCAACACACTGATGCTCTGTGGAGCATATCTGTGGATAACTTGATGTTTAGTTGTTTTTTTTACAAATGATGAGGTGACGGTGGAATCAAACCTTCAACCTTCCTGACGCAGGTCACTGAGCCACAGTCAGTGTCACAGTCATTTATAAAGAGAAGAAAACATTTCATTTAAATGTAGCAAAAAACTATTTTTCTATTAAGACACATTTTTAAAGAAAGACCAAAGTTTAGAAACATCCTTTGGTGGATTGGAAGCAGAAAAGCTTGGCTAAGAAATCCAGACAAAAACAATTCAAATGTCAACCCATCCAACACATATATAAATCACAAAGGCTGCAAAAGCCAAAATATATCCTACAAAGAACAAGGTGTCGATTATTATAGCCACTCTGGTGTAGAATCCAGGCGACCTCTGACCTCCAGCTTCCTGTTGAGCCGCCTTCAATTCCTCCAGGACCTGTTTCAGCAGATCGGCATGGCCGAGTTGACCCAGAGGGAGAGCGCCTTGCTCTGGTTTGACTTCTCCGTTCTCTGAGTCGCCCTCTGTGTCAGGAACAGAAGGATATTGATGCAGATTATTGTTGTTATGACAGCAGGTGTATTTAACACCAAACAGCAGAGCAAATGAACAGCCTTTCATTAAACTGTTGTTTTCTATAAACCGCCCGCTCAAACTTTTTCATCTCCTCTTCTCAATGTTTCTTCTAGAATTCTGAAAAACTCTTAAGCAAAAGGCATTTCATATAATCTATAACATCAGACAACAGTAACCTAAATGCACTTCAATACAGCAGTCTGCTAATGATGAAAGGGAAACATGATGGGAGGAGTGGACATATTTGCCTTGTTGTGGGGATCAAAGAGGCAAACGTCTCAGTTTTCTCGTCCAAATGGATCAAGACTCAAGTGGCTGAGCTCAGCTGTCTTCATTTTCTCGGTTGGACTCACCCTTAAATATAGGATGAGAAAAGCTATGCTATGCTATTCTGCATAGAAAAACCAACTTAAGAGACTCCAGCATCTGCTCA
>NW_015150644.1:974329-975607 GCF_000732505.1 Cyprinodon variegatus
CCTGTTTTTCTCCCACTACAGAGTGTCTGAGATTGGGCGGTGCCCCGTCCCCCCGCCTGCAGTGTCTGCGAGCCACAGCTCCGCTTTTGTTTTGTTTTATTTAATAAACGTTTGAACTTTCCTACTGACTGTCTCTCCTTGAATACTGGGTCCTTCTGTCCTCGTTTCATGAAAGCCAGAGCTAAGTAGCGTTAAAGATCGACTTTAGTCTAACTTCCAATATGAGCTTTTTTGCGTAGCTGGATAATTTGCAAACAAAAAAAAGACAAATTTTATTTGAAGAAATGCTGATTGAAAACATACCTTTTTGACCTTTGGTCGCCTTCTTCTTGAGAACCTTCCCCACGATGGAGCTCTTATTTTTTTCTTGGCAACAACGATCCAGGTTATATAAGAAGCTCACCAGCATGGACTCCAGCACACTGAGCCATACCAAGGTAAACACACCGACGCAGAGGTTGGCTGAAATAACAGGCAGGGATTCATCAGCACCACACAGACAGCGATCGGTTTGGTCTGCTGTATTTTTGGCTTCTTCTCACCAATCATCGGAAGGTCGTCTTCTGTGGACGGCAAAATGTCCTGTAGAATCAGCAGTAAGACGGAGACGGACAGCAGCACTGTCACCTTAAAGCCAAACTTTTCCCCTGAATCCACAGAAATGAAGAAGGAAGCCAAATCCAGGACCAGCAGGTACACCAGGGGGACGACGAAGTTTATGATGTAAAGAAAAGGTTTTCTCTCAAGCAGCACCTGAAAGAAACGTAAGGTTAGGATTAGTGTTGCACCGCTGCCAGTTTTTGGCCCCGATACCTGGCTGTGCAGTATTGGCCGATACCATCTGTTTAAAACTGATGTGTGTGTTTATATGAAGAACTGCATCCTACTTGGATATAAATAGTTTCCATCATGGCTTAATCAAGCTGCTGCCTACCTTTGAGGAGCAGGAAACAGACTAAAACAAAGTGAATCCAGTAGAACTTTTTATTGCCTACCTGGAATGGGTGACAATAGTTGAAGAAACTTTTGGCTCTCTAAATGGTATCGGTGCCCTATTGTTGGTACTCGCCGATACCGATACCACCACCATCACTGACTCACGTTTTCCAGGCCAAAAAATGTTTATAAACCCCCTGGATTTACGAAATCAGGCCTACAGTATTTTCACGACCATAAGGCGCAGTCTCAGTTATGTGTGCCATTACTATATTTAACACACACATAAGGCGCACGGGATTATAGGGCGCGGGTTTTATATACCGGTACATGTCCTCTACT
>NW_015150644.1:978896-980189 GCF_000732505.1 Cyprinodon variegatus
GGAAAAAAAAGACGTTTATGTGCGCCTTATAGTCGCGAAAATACGGTAATTTGAACCAAAGTCTATTGATCTCTTAGGCCACAAATCTGAAGAAGAACATTTTTTACCCATAGACGGCCATCCTAAACTGCCAAGTTGGGAAACATCCCAACCTGGCAACAATGAACGTAAGACGGAAAAGGTTAGAATTTAGATGCAAAACCTCATCATGCACCGGAACATATTTTTGCAAAATATTGGAACATAAATTCACCAAATAGAAGACGAACATCGTAGTTCGGTTTAAAGAAAGCATTTTAGTTTTAATTTATATATATTATTATATATTATATATGTAATTACACCATATGCCAACCCTTATAAGGATGTGCATGACAAGGAAGGGCTATATATACTGCATGCATCATTTAGGGAGTTAACATTGTATTGCTTCTTGAGTTCCTTGACTTTTTTTACTGTTATGGGTAGGAGCTTCGGCCAGAGGGTTAGTGTTGGGGCCGGTATGATTTAATGAGGGCCGGTCCTCGCACACTGAAATCAGGACCGGCCCAACAGGCAAAAGCCCGCTATTACAGATTACCTGCTGGTATCGGTATCGGTGCAACACTAGTTAGGATAAATCGGACCACCGGAAAAAGCTGGAGCTTAGATAAGTTCTTACAGTGTAAACAAGCAAGCTGGAATTTTTCTCTCCACCGACCAAGTGATCATGAATAATGTCAATGTTTTTCAGACCCCACTCCCCTTGAGTGGCCATAAACTGGCCAGACCGCATCAACGTGGAGGAGCCATTGTTGCTTGATCTGAGAAGCAAGGTTTTCACTGTGCACAGAACAGAGAAGAGTTTAATTCATCCTCCTGGATCTACCCAGCAGGCTGATCTGACAGGCTGCATTTTACCGTCAGCGTTCATGGATAGAAAGGTGATGTTGCAATTCTGCTTATCGAAAGGGAACTTGTGGAGGTTTAAGATGCAGGTGAAGGTCACCCTCTGGCGGGCGAATGAATTGATTTCACCATTCTGTTGCAGGACGACCCAAGGATCTTCATGGATGCTGCCGCTATCGGAGGTGCTGAAAACGACACGAGAGATGCCAAACTTACTGACGTAGCAAACCGGTGTGTAAAAATGTTTTTCTATTTTTTTCCTTTTTCAGACTTAAAGGAATAGTACACCCAAAACATGATTAGCCTTCATTTTCTACTCACCCCCGTGCTGAACAACACTCTGGAGTACTTTTTTGATATCTCAAATGCATCTGGAGATCTGGGAGGCTTCTTGCTGTCTGCTGA
>NW_015150644.1:983101-985126 GCF_000732505.1 Cyprinodon variegatus
TAAGTTATTTTTTTCTTAGAATAAGTGCATTTTTTCTTTGATTGAGGAGGTAAAAAAGACATTTTGTCAATGGAAAAAGACAATTTATGCTTAAAACAAGAAAACACAATTACATTGTCTCATTTCAAGTGCATATTATCTAATTATCTTATTTTAAATGTAAAATATTTATTTTAAGATTTTGATTTTTTGCAGTGTGAAGTCAAACTGAGAACCAACACTGGAAAAAATAAAAATCTAGATAAGTCAGTTTTTCTTAAAATAAATGCATTTGTTCTTGGATTGAAGAGGTAAAAGAGACATTTTGCCATTGGAACAAGACAATTTACACTTAGAATAAGAAAACACAATTGGTTTGTCTTATTTCAAGTCCACATTATCTAATTGTCTTATTTTAAGAGTAAAAATACTAATTCCATTGGCAAATTATCTAATTTACCTACTCAAATTAAGGGTAAATACACTTAATTTAAGAAATTTTTACTTATTTCTAGACTGTTTTTCCAGTGAGAACCCTCCAAGCTGTGCTTCTTGGTCTCATCCAACAGCTGAGTGACCCGGCAGGTGAGCAGCACCAGGAGCAGGTTTTAGATTTTTAACGTCTGATTTAAATCATCCAAACCAACAACTAACCAAACTCTAGAAAATATGAGATTTTGATTCACATTATTTCCTAAATGTTTTGTGCACATTGCAAAAACAATCTAGAAATAAGTAAAATAGTCTTAAATTAAGTGTATTTACCCTTAATTTGAGTAGGTGAATAAGATTGCCAGTGGAATAAGTAGTTTTACGCTTAAAATAAGATAATTAGATAATAAGCTTTTGAAATAAGACAATGCAATCATGTTTTCTTATTTTAAGTGTAAATTGTATTGTTTCATCGGAAAATTGTCTCTTTTACTTCCTTATACGAAGAACAAATGCAATTATTTTAAGAAAAAAATTCATTTTTTCCCAGTGTACCTCAGATAATTATTCAACCAAACACTTTTCCCCTTTTAAAATTTAAAATTAAATGTTCTTGCTTGAACCTCTTGCTGCTGACAGTGAAGATATGGTTTGTGATCAACTTTTACTCTACTTTAGCAAAATAAATCATAATATAAAAATTATTCAGTTTATAAAACTGAATGTGAAACACTGAAATTTGAAAAAAAACAATGGAAATTTCAAATAAACCAGAAAAAAAAAGAACACTGCTGAAAACTCATCCCACAGCTGAGTGAACGACCAGCTGAGCAGCACCAGGAGAATTTCATGTAAATTGTCTTGTTCATTTGCAAAATGTCTCACTTACCTCCTCAAAGTAAAAATGCACTTATTTTAAGAAAAAAATTAAAAAATATTTAGATTTTAATTTTTAGCAGTGCAGACACAACTTTACCTCAGATAATTATTCAACCAAACGAATTTCCCTGTTGAACCAAATTCAAAATGTTCTTGCTTGAACCTCTTGTTCTGCTGTTGACAGTGAAGATATGGTTTGTGACGAACTTTAACGCCACTTTAGCTAAATAAATCTGTGATTTCCATGATGCAAAGCAGATTAGATGGATTGAAGGCATACATAGAAAGAGTTGGACGCTTACAATCCCAAAATGCCGTACAGCACCATGTCCAGGTAAACTACGATGGTGTTTCTCCGGTTTTTCACCGGCTGCATTATTTCTAGAGCCGCATTTGATGTCGTCAGGTTCACTTTTCGATTGCACTTTTTTTCTGATTCCGTTTGACGGATCCCAAATTTCCCTCTCACTTTTTCTTTACTTCTGATTACTTTTTTTCTACACTGCAAAAAATTAAAATCTAAATAAGAAACTTTCTTCCTTGAAATAAGTGCATTTTTTTTTTTATTGAGGTGAGACACTTTGCAAATGGAACAAGAAAATTTACATTTACAGTGGATAAACGATCTAGAAATAAGTCAAAATGTCTTAAATTAAGTGTATTCACCCTTAATTTGAGCAGGTAAATGAGATAGTTTGCCAATGGAATGAGTATTTTTACTCTTAAAATAAGATA
>NW_015150644.1:986250-988402 GCF_000732505.1 Cyprinodon variegatus
AAAAAAACAAAGAAAAATTCAAATAAACCAGAAAGAAAAGATAACACTGAAAGAGTTGGACGCTTACAATCCCTAAAATGCCGTACAGCACCATGTCCAGGGAAACCACGGTGGTGTTTCTCCAGTTTTTCACTGGCCGCATTATTTCTAGAGCCGCATTTGATGTCGTCAGGTTCAAGTGTTCCAGCAGACCATAATATGTGCAATCTGATGACAGACTGCTGCAAACACCTGCTGGAAAGGAGTTAAGAGATTATTAATCTGAGCAGAAACTTGAGGTTCTCAGTTGGAATAAAGATATATTTTTTAGAGACTTACCAGCAAACATCACCAAGGCGGGAATCCACAGAGCAGCCATGGCTCTCAGCCTTCCATCCAATCTGGGTAAACCTTTATAAACCGTGAAGCTGCTTTCAGACGCAGCAACACAAAAGGCAAAAACCAGACCTTCATGGTCAAACGCATCACATGCATGCTTCTGTTTGTTCGTCTAATAAGCAGGAAAATTATTTCAATTGTTTTCCTGCAGCTGCAGAAAAATCAACATGTGAAACTTAGGTTACCTCA
The DNA here is from genome assembly GCF_000732505.1 of Cyprinodon variegatus. NCBI lineage: Eukaryota > Metazoa > Chordata > Actinopteri > Cyprinodontiformes > Cyprinodontidae > Cyprinodon > Cyprinodon variegatus. Next base: position 986,818 of record NW_015150644.1, read on the forward strand.
CAGTGGCTCTTCACAGTTAATTAAATGCATTGATGCTATATACTATACAGCTGTACAAATAAAGCTTTATTAGATATGTAGATAAATCATCAAAGGTGGAGGAAATTAATTCCTACAACTTTTCAGTCTGGGGAAAAAAATACCTTAATGGATTTTTTTTTAATTCCTGAAATTAGCTGGTTTAAATTTAGCATAACGAAAATTTTGCACAAATGGTTACTATTAGGAATTTATATTAAATTCAATTCAGTTTATTTCTATAGCGCCAATTCACAGGGGAATCCCTCACACTAAGCATGCTTGTAGCGACAGTGGAGAGGAAAAACTCCCTTTTAACTGAGTCAGCAGAACCAGGCTCAGTGTGAGCGGCCGACTGGGGTTCAAGGAGACAGAAGCAGACAGAAAACTGTAAAAGGCGACCCATACACCTTATAAAGATGGGTTTTAAGCCCCTTCACATGTGAAAAAAAGAGAATAATTCCTGTTTAACAGAAAGTACAGAGTGAATTAAATGATAATTTATACACCACAAAAACAATCAAGAAATAAGCAAAAATGTCTGAAATTAAGTGTATTTAGCCGTAATTTGAGTAGGTAAATGAGATAATTTGCCAATGGAATGAACATTTTTACTCTTAAAATAAGATAATTAGATAATATGCACTTGAAATAAGAGAATGCAGTTGTTTTTTCTTATTTTGAATGTAAATTGTCTTGTTTGATTGGCATTTACCTCCTCAATTCAAGAGAAAAAGCACTTTAAGAAAAAATGACTTATTGAGATTGACATTGTTTGCAGTGTATACTTTTCTTAATGTAATAGATCCGTAGGTTTCTGCTCTATGGAACTCGCAGGTACGTTTCAGGTACTTTTCTCCAGCTTTTTTCAGAAGAGACGACCTTTTTTAACCTTTTAAAGTTGCCTTCTTCTGGGTTTTATTGTTTTCCAGTTACGTTTATAATCATTTTACAAGAATTTGCACATAAATTGGATGATGAATTGCTCAGTACTTCAGTGGCCTTTTTACCCAATATTTTTTTACTCTTAAGAGAACGTTTGGCTTTTCTACCAACCTCTTTCTAAATGCAGAGAGGAACTGAGAAGATTCTTTTTTTAAAATCAGCTAAAGGTTATATAACGGATCTTATAGGGTTTCATAATTCCCTGCATGGGACCGGTTACTTTCTCTACTTCCAGGAAGCCACTTAGAACTCGCTGATTTCCTTTAGGTTACATTTTGTGAAAATCCATCTTATATCAATGTTATGTTTTGGAAGTCACAGGCGTCTTATCCACTTTACGCGTTAATATGGGCATAAAAACGCATTTTATCAAACTTAGTGTAACGGGACCATTGTTGGGGAAGTTACTTTAAAAATGTAATCCGTTACAGTTACAAGTTACCTTGTTTAAAATGTATTTGTAGTGTAACTTTTTCGATTACTTTTAAAAAGTAATGTAACTAATTACTTTTGATTACTTTTTGATTACTTTAAGGTTTTAATGAGTATTGACCCATGTTCAACATTTCATTTTTGAGAACTGAAGTGAATCTTAAAAAAGCCCTAAGCTGAGAGGGAATTG
>NW_015150644.1:989396-993185 GCF_000732505.1 Cyprinodon variegatus
GAGACAAGGAGACATAGTGGGAAACGGCGATACAGGGCGCGAAGCAATAAAAATATCATTACAGTAAATTTTTCACAAAGGTTTTTCTTTATATTTAAAAAAAAAATGTAACTAAATTTGTAATTCTTAATATTTTCGTAACTGTAAATGAATTACATATTTTCTCATTTTAACTGTAACGAATTACAGTTACTCTGTTTTTGTAATTAAATTACGTGACGTCGTTACATGTAATCCGTTACTCCCCAACACTGAACGGGACAGGGTGCTTTCTGGGAAATTATGTAGATCACAGTCCTGGAATTTACAGTTTATTGTCAAATAATTTAAATGGAAGAGGAAGAAATTTCTTAGAATCTAAAGGTGAGTTTTAATCATTTACAGCACCTTGGCAGTGGTGGAAAGTAAAGTACATTTACTTGATTACCGTACTTAGGTACTTATTATTTTTGAGTATCTTTGGGAGTGGGACTTGTAACATTTTACTCAATTTCTAGGAAGCTGCTAATTCCTTAACTTTTTAATCCATTGGTGCCGTTTTTCTGTCCTTAGGCAGCTAGAATGAATGAATAAGTGGCACTGATTTAGAGATTTAATGACATTCCACAGATGTGAGAAACTCAGAGTAGATATTTTTAGTAGTTTATGTTATAAAGGCGTTAGTAGGATGAGTCTCAGATCAGTTCTAGTTTCTTTGTGGTAAATTAGATTCAACCTTTAACCTCTATTCCATAGAGACTAGGAGGACAATCAAGACTCTTGTTTTATTTTTGGTTTGTTTTTATATAAGAAAATAAAACAGATGCCTTTTTTTAGGCATTTTAATGCTGAAGTTCTTTCCAGGTGGTGTAGAATCTATACCACGCAGTTCTACGCATCAATACATCAGCTGGTCTCTGAAGTTACAGGTTCTTTTAAAATTATTACAAAATTAAATTGGTATTTTTTAACTTTTTGTGCTTTTGAATACTTAAGTATTTTTCAAAAGTGAGTACTTAAATGCTTTAACCTGAACAGATGTTTACCTGACGAACTTTTACTTGTAGTTGAGTAAGATTTGACTGAGTATCAATATTTTTACTCAGTTACTACTGTAAAGTACTTCATCTACTGCTGCACATTGGAAATTAAACCCTATAAATGACATTAATGTGAGTTTCTCTGTACTTTCCAGATCATCCATAAAACCTTTCTAGAACTTAAAGGTTAGTTTTTCATTTGGGTTTATTTCTGGAACAACTTCTCCAACATTTCAAAGTGAAACTCCTGATCTGAAGTGAAACTTTTATTTTCAGTGGGTTTCAGCTTGTGGCCTTTAAGGAACGATTTAAGCTGAGAACAAGCAGATCAGCAAAACAATTCGTTTCCTTGAAGTTTAGGTTTTCCTTTCTGGAACTTTCAGGGAAGCTTTGCAGCATTTAGAGCTACTTTCAACTTAAAGTTTACGTTTTTATTTCTTAAAGTAGGTTCATAAAAAATATTGTTTTTCTAATATGAAGGGTTCTTATTAACATTCTGGAGCTCAAAGGATTCACTTCAGAATTTAATGCACTGGAAAAACGACCTAGAATTAAGTCAAAATGTCTTAAATTAAGTGTATTTACCCTTAATTTGAGAAGGTAAATGAGATATTTTGCCAGTGGAATGAGTATTTTTACTCTTAAAATAAGATATTTAGATAAAATACACTTGAAATAAGACAATGCAATTGTGTTTTCTTATTTTAAGTGTAAATTGTCTTGTTCCATTAGCAAAATGTCCCTTTTACCTCCTCAATCCAAGAACAAATGCACTTATTTTAAGGAAAAAATTACTTATCTAGATTTTGATTTTTTCCAGTGTGGGGGAAAATTTGATATATTATAATAGAAGATTTTATAAATCAGCTAAAAAGGTTTCATGAATCCCAATTTTCCATTTTCAGCAAAAGTTATCATATACGCTCAGCAGTTGGTAAAATACAAAGATTTATTTAAAAAATGTGATTCCCTTGTTAACATCGATCCATAGGAAGCAAATATAACCTCAAAAAACAGAAAATAACTGGATGAGCGGGCTGTAGGTGAAAGAAATGAGTGTTTTGGGGTCTAAAGGAGACGCGGAGGTTCTGGGGGGGTGTGGATATCAGGGGAACACGTCTCTTGGCAGCTCAAAGTCCTTGAAGGTGTAGAAGGAAATGTCTCCGTGGTCAACGACGGCGTAAACAACGGGAACGTCTCCGCTCTGAAAGGCCAGCTGCTTGATGACGCTGAGGTCCGGAACAGGACCGTCGAAACTGGAAAAAAAGGAGATTGTGTTGACTGGGAGGAAAAAGGAGAAACATCGTTTAGGAAATGAATCAACCGCGTGACGAATATTTTCTCTGACGTTTACTGAACAAAAAGAGTGACGCCTTTCATCAGGTCATTGATTATTCCTGTCAGAAGGAGAACTGAGGTGTTCATGTTGGGTTCATTGTTTTCCTGTAAGTGGATCCTGAGTAAACGAGCGTTCAGGACTTACCTGCAGACGCACATGCGGCTGTACGGTTTGCCCGGGTTGCTCTTTTTGAAGTCGGCCACCGAATCCGGCTGGTAAACATTGAAACAAATCCTCCACTCCTCCGAACCTTTTAACCTGAGCAGAAAAACAAACGACATCCATTCCTCCTGAGTGATGCAACCGTTCACCTGTATGGATCTGGAAAGGAACGATCGTAAACAGCAGAGCGACGCGCTCACTTCGGATTTATGGCCCCTGGGTTTAACAGAGTCGGCCGACAGCGAGTCCAGTTTGATATTATGAAACAAAGATGCTGAGGAGACACCGAGTGCTGCTGATGATAAACAACCAATCCTTTAACTTTAGAGCCAACAGACGGGGAATCGTCTTAAATAGTTAACGGATGATTCCAATAATCGCCGCCTAAATTAGTCGTGGATTAATCACTAAACGAAGTACAGAGGCTCTAAATTATATGCAGACAGAAATATTAAAAATAAATGATTGTAAGCAGTAATTAAATTATACAACGAGAAATAAATCAATAAATCTCCATAAGCTTCTTTATTTAATCACCTCTGTGGTAAGTACCATAATAAATACCGAATGGTCTGCCATAAAATGAAATGAAACCAAATCTGCATTTTACATTTAAAACAAAAATAATTATTTCTGTTTAAACTCATTCAAATTAAAAATAAAATGTATTAAAGCATCTTTTTCTATCAGACTATTAATCCAAAAAATATTTAATCGTTTGATAAAATAATCGTAGATAAGCTGAAGCAGCCCCCCCCACGTGCTTTAAATTTTATGTCGAATCAATCTGCACCCCCGCCCCTTTTTTCATGAGTAAACCAATGAAAAGTCAGCAGCAGTAAATGAATTATTGCAGTAAAATTTACTACAATCTCCTTTAAATTGATAAATTACCTCTAAAGTAAAATAATTTCAAGTTTAATTATTCATTCCTCAGTGTAATAAAAGTTTCAGTAAATAAATAAATAAAAATCTCAATCATTTTTTCAATAAATTTCCTACGCCTCTAGGGGGCGTGCAAACTTCAGGTTGGGAACCATGGAAGCAATAAAACATCCGTGACTCATCATTTAGTTTAATGATTTCTATTAAAGTTTGCATAAATCTGTTATTATTTACACTAAATATCAGATTATAAAAAAAAAAACTAATTTGCTTCTACATGAATCTAAATGAATAAACTTCTTCTGATGGAATCTCCAGACGTTCTGTGTTGATTGGCGTCACATCTGGCTCCGTTAATCAACACGTTTGATTTGTTTTCTAGTT
>NW_015150644.1:995644-997151 GCF_000732505.1 Cyprinodon variegatus
AATCTGACTGGATGATCTGGTGAACTGGAAAGTTCCTTGAGATGACATGATGTGAATTGGCGCTATAGAAATAAACTGAATAGAATTAGCTTGGATTACCCTTAAAGTCATTAAATATATATATGACTAAACTGACTTTAATCATCTAAAAACCTTTAAATCAGAGGCCCAGTTTTATCATTAATTTATCGCATCTTAAAGCAGCAAAAAGTTCCCTCCATGAGACAAAGACCAAACTCCAGCTTCTGTTACCTGAGATCAAATCTGTGAACCACGTAGCCGAGCCTCTTCAGATGCCCAAACACCTTCAATGTGAGAGAAGAACCATCAGATCAGACCAGAAGCGCAGCTTCCAGCTTTAATCAGAGCATCAGAGGAGAAATGCACCTGGTACTGCTGCAGGCTGACAGCGTCTGCAGACAGAAACATCTCATAGCCGTCCTGGATGGACAGCGGCAGGTCCTGATTAAACACCAGCAGGCTGCCCTGCATCCAGAAACACATTCAGTCAGGAGGGGAAGAAACTCCTCCGACACATTAGTGAAATAACGAGTGATACTCACACACTCCATCAGGTAGAGAGCCTCTTCAGGGAGGAGATACTGCTTTCCTTCTGCAGAGAAACCCATCGTCTGCCAGAACTTACCCTGAAAACAACAATAATCCATTATTACATGACAAATAAGAAACAAAGAAGCTATTTATTACAAAATATTGACTTTCATTTGTTTATTAATGGATGCATGGAGGCCATGTTTGAACAGAACGAGAAGAGCTGATCTGAATTCATAAACTACATCCTTAGAAATATCTGTTGTTTTTTTTTTACTCAAAAAGAGGAACAATAAAAACCAAAAAGATTAAAGTTCACTGAAAAACAGAAAGCGTAAAGTGTAAGAACGGTAAAAATGAAGAGCTAGTTGACAATCATTTACCTAATAAAGTTTAATTAATACTAAAATAAAATAAACAGATATGTATACCATCTAAAAAAAATCTAATCAGTGAAAAAAAAAAAAAAAAAAAGTAAAAGGCAGAAATATAAGGAAAGGAGGAGAGGCCATGGATGAAGACTATCAGCCGGCTTCAAAGTGATTCTGGGAAACCATCCAGCTCCTCTGGAGGGGAGAGCAGAGCTTTGCTAACGATGTTTTCAGTGGGAGATGAAAGAGAACATCGCTGGACGGAGGAAGGAAGACTTTGAGGTTTGCTGGTGAAAATTGGAAGTTAAGTTGATCCTTTCCCGCAATCATCGCAACCCCAACCCTTACAGGGGATCAGAAGACCTCGCCTATTCAGCCAGGCCAACAATTCCCTCTAACGACCCCCCCTTTCAGAGACACAGACAGGTATGGGGCCAAACGACCCCCATTCCAAAGGGGGGGGACCCGTTCATCCATTTCAATTTGCATGTTTTCTAAACAAAAGCAAGGCTTTGTTGGCTTACTGTATAAAACCAGTAGGGTTGTCAAAAGTATCGATACTGAAACGTTGTATCCGGATACAA
>NW_015150644.1:998943-1000240 GCF_000732505.1 Cyprinodon variegatus
GTTTTGGGTGTACTATTCCTTTAAAGTCTAATTTATATAGAAATATAAACATCAAGTAGATTTCTCTCCATCCAACAAATGAAAAGGTGGCAGATTTAAAGCGAAAATTAAAAAATATATATTTATACATATATTTTATGTAGTTTCAATAACTATTACAGCATGGTTTTAAAATGAAAATTTGGTTTCTTAGATAATAAAAAGGAAAGAAATGAATTAAATCTAATTCATTTTTGAGAAAATAACACTGAATACTAAATTCTCTGTGGAAATGCAAAAGTTTATGTTTAAAAAAATGACACTTCTTTAACTATCACCTGCAGTACAGTTTGAAATAAAATATCCGCTTTAAAACAAGACAAAAATGTTCAGCTAACCAGGTTTTAACTATTGTTTACAAACTGTTTCCCCAACAGAAAATGCTTGATTTTATTGACTCTGTCTGTTGTTGGGGTTAAATTCCACCTTCAACCCTAAACTGATGGAATAATTTAATGATCGAATGCAAAGCAAAGGAAATTAAAATAAAGCCAGAATGAAGCAGCACCACCAAAGTTGCACTGAGCTACATTCATATAAATGATGTGAAGAAACAAGAAAAACAGAAAATGAATTCCACTTTTTTGCAGACCTTCAGCCCCGCTGACCTGTATTAATACATAGACATTATATTCATAGACGCATCAGTGGTCGCTGTGGGCAGCGAGGCCAACGTGCCTAGAGGGCGGCCATCTTGGGTAGGACAACAGTCCAGACAGCTGCTGTCTTTCAACTCCTTAAAAGACCAAAACAAATTTTAAAATTACCTTTCACTGCGATTACACATATTTATTCAGATTAAAAACTATTTAAACTGAACTCAAAGTAAAGTTATATATTTTGCAATTAAATGCTAATGTGATAAAGTTTTTTGTTAATATAGTATAAGATATATAGTATATTATTACTATTATAAAATGTTTGTAAGGATTTGTTTTTGATGGAGGAGCATTTGTTGTAATGTGATTTACAAAAGAGAGTAAAGTTATTATTTTCTTTCTTTAAATTCATTTTATTTCAATTCTTATTTATTTTTTGTTATTGTCAAGACTTTGTTGTAAAATAGTAGTGAACAGTACATTTGTGTTGTGTCCAACTAAAGGCTTTTTGTCCTTATAAGTTTGTCTAAACTTCTTCTTTTTCAATCTATGTGTTTTTTTATCATTATGTATGCATATGTGAACATTTGTTATTTAATCAGTTATTGTGTGTAATATATATATATATATATATATATATATATATATATATATATATA
>NW_015150644.1:1000662-1003051 GCF_000732505.1 Cyprinodon variegatus
TGTAAAAGATTATTATAATTTTATCTCTGAATCCTCTTTCATGTGATTAAAATGAGAACTAAGGAGCCTCCTATTCATTCTAACAGCAGCTGTCTGAACTGTGGTCTGATCCAAGACGGACGCTCTCTATGCACGTCTGCCTGCGTCCAAATAGGCGTCTACGTATATAACTGTGTATCTATTAATAGCTCTGTTCTCTAAGAACAAATCATTTGGTTATGATTCACTGCAAAGGAATACTTGATTAACCTGTTTAAATGTTTGTTATTTCATTTAAAACTCTAAGATCTATTGCTCAGTTTGAACCGTAAATGAGTCAGATATGTATATCCAAATTATGTGTAGTTAATTTAACTGTTTTTAATCAAAACATTCAAAAGAGGGAGACAGAGTAACATGTCCAAACCGGATGAAGCTAACAGTTAGCATCGATTAATCCTGGGCTAACTAGCGACCACATAGTTCCGACAGCCCAAAATAAGCAACAACATCCAAAATAAACCTAACGTGATGTATGATATTTTAAACCTGTCTATAAATTCTGGTTATCCGGGTTTATAAAGTTAAATCAAACCTTAATATCTCATTGAAGAAGTTCTCTGCGCTCTCTGGCTTGTTTTGGTCCGCCATGACAGCCTCAATAGCTCTCCGATCTTCTTCCGGGTCCTAACTTCTTTTTCTTCTTCTTCTTCTTTATGAGATTTTATAGGCGGTTGGCACGTAACGAAATGGTGCATTACCGCCACCAGCTGGTATGGAGTGTGAATCTGAATGGCTACTACCTACTCATACTGAACAAAACAAAATCAACAAAATAAAACCAAAATAAGATTCAAATCCTCTCAATTACACTGATTAATCTAAGATAATGAAAAACAATTACATCACACTTTTATTAAATTACAGTGTATTCTCTCTTTATTAAGATTTTGATCCAATTCCCTCCCCTTTCTGTCATACTTCTTACAGTCTACCATAACACGTTCAATGGTCTCTTGTTGCTCAGAGTATTCACACATAACAGTGCTATTTTGAATAAAGTACTGTTTAATCCTGTTTGCCTAAATCTAAGTCTTGATATAATTGTTTCTTCTCTTCTGTTCCTTCCTGCACATCTCATTTCTCCCTCTCTCCTCTAAATCAGATGAAACCACCATCCTTTCCCCTCTTCTTCCCATTGCTTGATGCTCTTTGTTTCCATCTTTCTAATTTTAACGGACAGATCGATGGCTTCTCTTATTGTAGCCTCCTTTGCAGCCTTATCTGCCTTTTCATTTCCTTTAACTCCCCTGTTTTTTTAATTTAACCTTTATTTTACCAGGAAGTCCCTTGAGATAAAATCTTATTTTCGAAGGAGACCTGACTCTGTTGTGCTCCCTGTGTGCTGGTACCCATCGAAATATGGCTGCTATGCCCATCTTTTGAAGCAAAATCATTTTAGTTTAAATTGTTCCACCTAATTTAAGAAGGGCTTCTACAGCACAGCATTTTTTAGCTAACTTACAATTTTTATGAGATTTCTCAACATGAGTTATGAGTCCCTTCAAGGTTTTCTTTCTTGCACGTCTCTGTTTTGCCCTGTGATTAAAAAGTGTTCCCCTCCTGAGGAACCATAGGCCGCTATTAGAGGGCTTCATCACTAGTGTTTGGTTTGTGTTCTGCAGCTGATTTTTGAACATATTCAGTTAACTCTGATTATAAAGTTAATTAGAGTTTTCCTGGTGATTCTGATGTGAGTTTTGTCTCGTTGGACACCGTAGTCCAGGATCTGTTTTATGGCAGAAGGAAACAGAGAGGAAATGTGTTTGATTCACAGACTGCAGAGTTTAGACCGACTGCACAGGTGCAGGTTAGTAATTTTGTGCAAATGATCCTGATCTCCTTCTTTTAAAAAAATAGAAACTCGTGGCACACAGAGAATATATGGCATTCAAAATCTGCTGTCCAGATGTTACCACACACTTTTCCTTCATGTCCTCATTTTGCATGGAAGGCGGTCCTGCTTGGACTGCCCAGTCCCTTCAAAAAAATAAATAGATCATAAAAATCCACTGAACTCCCACCTCCTACAGGGGTCAAAATAACTTCCAAAAAAACCATAAAACTGATGCTGTGATGCAGTCACTTAGACATTGTCCCCATGATGAGCGGTATTTATTGGGAAATACAGCAAAACAAACAACTTCTTGAGTTTAACCCTTGCTAGAAATGAAGTTTGTTAAATTGTGTTGAGGCCAATACCCTGTAACACAAATGTTTGACCTGTTCTTTTCTCCTCCTACTCTCATACCTCCTCCTGTTTCAAACCTGTCATATAAGTCATACCTATCTTATATAACCTGTCCTATATTTTTATGAACATATGCCCTACTAGCTGTGTGTCAGAACA
>NW_015150644.1:1003166-1004561 GCF_000732505.1 Cyprinodon variegatus
GAAAAGAAAACAATGTTGAAAACATTTCAGTTTAGGATGGATCTTGAAGAATTTGGAACGCTTTTTGAATGCTTTCCTATTTTTTTAGAACACATGAGCACAACACACTGATATTTATTTTATAGATGTTAGAGAGAGGCCTTTTAGTGCATTACAAATATAGAGCCTAAAAAACATCAATGCATGAAAAAAATGATTAATAAGAGCCGATTCCAATGCTAAAATTGATATATCATGCATCCCTAGAAGCACAATTTCAATTCCATCCAGAAAAAAAATATGGATATGCTGCATTTTAAACATAGCATAGCATATTTTCTTTTTGTAAACTTTGTGGTAAATTTGGAGATATATTTTATTGCATGTTGTATATCACAGTAAATCTGTTTCACCTTTAAATGTGCAGCTCTCCCTACTTCTCTCTCTGATCTGTTTAAAAAAGATTTATGAACCTATTTACTAATGTAATGATGCCAGAATCTAAATTTCATGATATGTAGAAGATCCGCAGTCTGATTCTGTCTATTCAACAAGAAAACATGTTCATTTAACCTGTAACTGGGAGTCATGGTCCTCTGAGAAGCTAAGATTTTTTTTAACTTGTAAAGAAGAACAAACTATGTTTTCTCAAGCTTCTTGTGTTATAATACACAATGGTTTAAACTTACAGTCTGTTGCCATTTTTAGCTGAAAAAGCTCCGTATGTCTAACAAACTATCAATCAACAATCAATCGAAGTAGCTGCTGGTTAATATTCACTGAGTGCTGCTGTGTGTATCCTCCTCCTCCATTTACTCTGTACGCAGTGAAATGTGACCGCAGGTCAGATGTCTCAAAGCGACAGATCCGATGATGTTAGACCGAGATGCGGGAAACAGGAGCGGCGCAAGAGGAAAAAAAACATGGACTCATAGGCGGATCTACAAGCATTCGCCACCCTATGCCACCCCTGCTTCCACCCCAGTTGGCAGTAGGGATGGCGAGGCTTATAAATTATGGCTAATTTGAGAATTACGACCGCTAATTTCCAATGTCGGACTGCAGTGAATGCAGCACGCGATGACGCGAGAGCGACTGACACTGATTAGTTCTGAAAGCCGAATGGGGCAAAGCGAGGGAGCCAGGGGTCATGGGGAGAGGAGACACAGGATGAAACAGTTAAAAACTGATTAAATATCTATCGAGACATTAAATCATAATGAAAGCACAATGTTGCTAGCATAGCTGCAATGCTGATTTTGATCTAAAAATCACATTGCAGAACGTTATTTCTCTAACTATGATGTTAGTTAGGCCTGAAGTTTGTTCATTGTAAAGTAGACTAACGTTACAAAAGGTCATATTGATTGGATCGAGTATTGAGGGAAAGGAGAGTGCTGCCTCTCTCATGTAGCC
>NW_015150644.1:1005187-1007904 GCF_000732505.1 Cyprinodon variegatus
CAAAAAACTGAAGACCCAGAATTCAACTAGAAACAACAAGAGACGTTTAAACAGTTTATTAGAATATGACACTGATGCAGGTTCAGAGGGATACACCAGAGTTAGCAACCAGCATTTCTGGACAGAGACAGGACAGTTGAGTGACCAGCAAGAACCAGATTTAGTTTTTTTAGGTGAATTCACATGGTTCTCTGTTTAATGCTGAAAACTCTTTCAAAGCCAGGAGAGTCAAGAAACGGGACAGATGGATCCAGTGTTCAAGACGAGACAGCCAGTAGGAAAGTACAAAACTTTAATAATAAAACAGACTGAAACAGAAACAGAACAAAAGCGCAGAGCTGTGGACCGCAGCAGCTGCAAGGGCGGGGCGTCACCCATCACTGACACTCTCTGATTTAGCAGTTCAATTCATCCTCTGTGAGGAAGGCAGGATGCAGCCGAAGGAATGCTAAACGAACCGCGGCGCTGAGCCGTCCTGAGCGCAGCAGCTCCAGTGAGCTGGCAGGAATCCGACCCAGTTCAGGGAAACAGTTCAGAACAGGACCGTTCTAAAATCGATAGTCCATAGCCCAACAGGGGTTGCGATCCACACAAGAACAGACAGATCAAGGTCTCAAAGAATCCACAGAGCGTGAAGGCAGGTTAAGAGTTCCAATGAGTCCTGCAACGTGCCCAGAACAGAGACACTTAGATACAGCCAGGCTCAGTGGTTTAGGGACCGAGACAAGACATAGTATCAGAATTTCTGCAGAACTTTTCTGCATTTTGGTTGTGAATCCAACATAAAATTAATCTGTAGCCCCGATGTTGGTGAGACAAGTGGAGCAATGGCCGAGAGCAGTGGAGTGATGCCATGCTGCCTATGTAGTGGCAGTGGTAGCCATGCTACCTGTGTAGGGGCAGTGATAGCCATGCTACCTATGTAGGGGCAGTGATAGCCACGCTACCTATGTAGGGGCAGGGATAGCCATGCTACCTATGTAGGGGCAGTGATAGCCATGCTACCTATGTAGGGGCAGTGATTGCCATTCTACCTATGTAGGGGCAGTGGTAGCCATGCTAACTATGTAGGGGCAGTGATAGCATGGCTATCACTGTCCCTACATGGCCCCAGTCATGCTTACAAAAATTCCCCTTCTTTTTTTTTTTAACAACTCGACACCTGATTGTAGGTGCAGCTTCGTGTCCTCCATCAAACACTGTACATGGCGTTCTTGTTGCATTGGCCAGAAGCACTAAATCAACATGTTTTGAAACAGCCAATATTGTCCTAGCTGGGTTTCAAGACTCTGGAGTTTGACCTGGCTGTTATAAAACAGGAAGGATAATGAAACTATATAAAGCCTCCAGTTGTTAGCTTGATGAACAGAACAACTTTTTTCCTGTGGTTTTGTGTTTTCAGGTCAGAACACTACAGGTTAAATTGTATGCTGTCTCCATTGCATATTAACAGCCTTTCATCAAATTCTAAAGTCAGGATTTGATGTTTGTTGTTGCTTTCCTACAGGATCAGTCTGGGAAAATGGGGCTTTCATTTGTGGTTTTCCTGATCACTGGCTGGGCTGCATTCAGTGGTAACTCCTTCTCTGAAAGTTTCATTTGGTGCAAAAGCATTTCTGCTTGTGTCTTACTGTTCTGTTTTCATGCTGAAATATTTTTTTCCTAAGGGAGTCTGGCCATTAGAAGTGTGATCATCCCCAAGGAAAGCAGTACCAGCTATGTGGAGATGATCCCTCAGAAATCCCCCTTCACCCTCGGGGCTTTCACACTCTGCATGCGCGTGGCCACAGAGCTCACAGGAGCCAGAGAAATCATCCTGTTTGCATATCGAACCCAATACTTCGATGAGCTGAACCTTTGGCGAGAGAAGGACGGAAGGTAAAATGTTTATGTTCAAGCAGTTTAAAACGTTTCTCTGATCAGTAGTTAATGTGTATTTCTGTTTAGGCTATCCCTCTACCTGAGTACAGATCCAGTGTTCTTCCAAGTCCCCGAATTTGGCCCCCTGCAGAATCACCTGTGCTTGACCTGGAATTCCCAGTCTGGGGCAGCAGCCATCTTCATAAATGGCAGAAAGAGTCTGACCAAAATCTATCAGAAGGGTCACACTGTCCGCGCAGGAGGAAGGATTATATTGGGCCAAGATCCTGATACATTTCTGGGTGGTTTTGAGGCACACCAGAGTTTTGTCGGAGACATTTCTGATGTGAACATGTGGGACTCTGTCCTGTCAGATACAATGATCCAGAATCTGTTTAATGGGAGAAGGGAACAGGTACCAAATGTGCTTAACTGGGAAACTGTAGAACTTAGACAAGAGGGGGAGGTGCAGGTTATCAACGTTGATCCGTAGGTGGATTATTCTTACCTACAAAAAATATTCAATATGAAACAACCTTGTTTTTCCTTTCTTTAAGCAAATAAAATTCATCATAACATCTTTAAAAACAGTGTGAATTATTTCCTTTTTGAACAAGTGATCATTTTTCTCCTGAGAATGAGTGAAACAGTCAAGAATTCACCAAGGATCAAAGCTCTATACGCACTTCCACTTCTCCAAGAAACATGATAAATTTCATTTAAACTCATCTGAACTTGTTGTAGAGATAATGTTTTAAACTCAAGGTCCAAAAAATTCTATTTTTATAGCACCAATTTACAACATTTCTCATCTCCAGGCATTTAACAGATAAAATTAAATGAAATAATCAGAAATA
>NW_015150644.1:1008061-1011992 GCF_000732505.1 Cyprinodon variegatus
TATGTAGGGGCAGTGATAGCCATGCTAAGCTATGTAGGGGCAGTGATAGCCATGCTACCTATGTAGGGGCAGTGATAGCCATGCTAAGCATGTAGGGGCAGTGATAGCCATGCTACCTATGTAGGGGCAGTGATAGCCACGCTATCTATGTAGGGGCAGTGATAGCCACGCTATCTATGTAGGGACATCGATAGCATGGCTATCACTGTCCCTACATGGCCCCAGTCATGCTTACAAAAATTCCCCTTCTTTTTTTTTTTTTTACAACTCGACCCCTGATTGTAGGTGCAGCTTCGTGTCCTCCATCAAACACTGTACATGGCGTTCTTGTTGCATTGGCCAGAAGCACTAAATCAACATGTTTTGAAACAGCCAATATTGTCCTAGCTGGGTTTCAAGACTCTGGAGTTTGACCTGGCTGTTATAAAACAGGAAGGATAATGAAACTATATAAAGCCTCCAGTTGTTAGCTTGATGAACAGAACAACTTTTTTCCTGTGGTTTTGTGTTTTCAGGTCAGAACACTACAGGTTAAATTGTATGCTGTCTCCATTGCATATTAACAGCCTTTCATCAAATTCTAAAGTCAGGATTTGATGTTTGTTGTTGCTTTCCTACAGGATCAGTCTGGGAAAATGGGGCTTTCATTTGTGGTTTTCCTGATCACTGGCTGGGCTGCATTCAGTGGTAACTCCTTCTCTGAAAGTTTCATTTGGTGCAAAAGCATTTCTGCTTGTGTCTTACTGTTCTGTTTTCATGCTGAAATATTTTTTTCCTAAGGGAGTCTGGCCATTAGAAGTGTGATCATCCCCAAGGAAAGCAGTACCAGCTATGTGGAGATGATCCCTCAGAAATCCCCCTTCACCCTCGGGGCTTTCACACTCTGCATGCGCGTGGCCACAGAGCTCACAGGAGCCAGAGAAATCATCCTGTTTGCATATCGAACCCAATACTTCGATGAGCTGAACCTTTGGCGAGAGAAGGACGGAAGGTAAAATGTTTATGTTCAAGCAGTTTAAAACGTTTCTCTGATCAGTAGTTAATGTGTATTTCTGTTTAGGCTATCCCTCTACCTGAGTACAGATCCAGTGTTCTTCCAAGTCCCCGAATTTGGCCCCCTGCAGAATCACCTGTGCTTGACCTGGAATTCCCAGTCTGGGGCAGCAGCCATCTTCATAAATGGCAGAAAGAGTCTGACCAAAATCTATCAGAAGGGTCACACTGTCCGCGCAGGAGGAAGGATTATATTGGGCCAAGATCCTGATACATTTCTGGGTGGTTTTGAGGCACACCAGAGTTTTGTCGGAGACATTTCTGATGTGAACATGTGGGACTCTGTCCTGTCAGATACAATGATCCAGAATCTGTTTAATGGGAGAAGGGAACAGGTACCAAATGTGCTTAACTGGGAAACTGTAGAACTTAGACAAGAGGGGGAGGTGCAGGTTATCAACGTTGATCCGTAGGTGGATTATTCTTACCTACAAAAAATATTCAATATGAAACAACCTTGTTTTTCCTTTCTTTAAGCAAATAAAATTCATCATAACATCTTTAAAAACAGTGTGAATTATTTCCTTTTTGAACAAGTGATCATTTTTCTCCTGAGAATGAGTGAAACAGTCAAGAATTCACCAAGGATCAAAGCTCTATACGCACTTCCACTTCTCCAAGAAACATGATAAATTTCATTTAAACTCATCTGAACTTGTTGTAGAGATAATGTTTTAAACTCAAGGTCCAAAAAATTCTATTTTTATAGCACCAATTTACAACATTTCTCATCTCCAGGCATTTAACAGATAAAATTAAATGAAATAATCAGAAATATATTCTGCTGTATGGAGCAATGCACATACTTCAAAAAATATCTAAGTCATTTTTTTCTTAAAGTGCATTTTTTCTTGAATTAAGAAGGAAAGGGAGATACTTTGCCAATGGAACAAGATACATTTGAATTAAGAAAAATAACAATTGCAGTGTCACATTTCCACTGCATATGTAAAATCTTTTTATTTTAAGAGTAAAAATACTCCATTTGCACTTCTTATTCACCTGCTCAGGTCCTTGCTATGCCTGTCCGGCTGTCTGTGTGGTCGTCGTTCTCGATTTGGTGCCGAGGCGCGCCATTTTTAAAAACCGAGGAGTAATAACAACAGTGGATAACCACGTCGAAAGGTTGATCAAGGAGGTTCAGAAGTACAACGACTTGTACGATGTCTTAGACATGTTGTTTTAGAAAATAAACACTCGCGCCGGCACCGCCGTAGAAGTTCTTGTGACCATCCACCCATGTTCCCGAATAGGCTCACCCTGGTGCTCTGGTGGGAAACTGCTGTGCGTCCCTAGAAATTCCAGACCGACGTTGCGGCATACCAGCAGAACTGGTTCGAGACCAGACCCAAGTGACATTTGATGTGTGCAGCTGCAGAAGTATAATCCGCCCTTTAGGCGGGGACCCGAGCAACACCGCAGCGGAGGCAGGTTTGAGGAGCAGATGAAGGAACCCGTGTGAATCCAGGAAAGGGGTCTCTTGTCCAGCTCGGTAGTACCGAGGGGCTCGAGGGGAACGCTAGAGCAGAATCTGAGCAGCAGGGATTCAGAGGCCAGTCCTCAGAACACAGAGACAGGCGGGTGAGAAATCCAGAGCTCAACGAACTGAGGGAGACAGGGGACAGGTGAGAATCAGGAATCCAAAACATCGGGGGGCCTAGGCGTACCACAACGGTTTAACACCCTGGCATCCTTCAGCTCCTCTTAAGCTCAGCAGAGCAGCCTCAACGAGCCGCAGGTGCGGGGCCAAGCCCCCCTGTCAGCAACAACCACCTGTGGAAGAGAGTAAGCAGAGCCAAAAACACCCAACCCTGACAAAAAGAGTTTTAAAAGTTCAGTTTGAAGATCCATCTCCAACCTTAGACTCTGTTCCTGGTGCTAAGGGCTGAACACCATGCAATAAGGGCTGTATGATGATTTGTTCTCTCTTTGCAAAGATGGAAAAAAAGTCAACTGAATAAAATCAGTTTAAAATCTCTGTTTAACTGGTGAATAGTTGAATACTTTTTTCCCACAACACCTTCAAAGTAATGTGTTTCATTCAGATGATTAATTTCTTTGTGGTTGAACTTGGTGATGCCCCAACTTGTTGTTCACCACATATCAAAATAAATAGTTTGTCAAGATCCAAGTTTAAATTTAAAACTGTTACCGTTTGTTATAAAACTACAAAAAAATAATTATAAGAAATTTATCATCCAGAGTTGTAGAAAAAAGTTGCGCAGAAATCAGTATAAGGTTTAAAGCATCTGTCCTTAACTTTCCTGCATTACTATTACTTTCATACAGTAAGTATTTTTCAAGACTGGTGCTTTTACACTTTCACTTGAGTAAAAAGCTTAATTTAAAACTCTAACTTATACAAAAGTGTTTTTAAACAGTAGGATTTCATCTAATTGAGTAATAAACAATAGTTTTGAAACCTCTGTCTGTGAGCTGATGTTTCTGATGAAATGGTTCTAAAATTAAGTGTAAATATTAAAACTAGGTACATTTTTGACAAATGAGTACAGCACAGAAAAAGAATAGCTGGTGTCTTTTGACCAGTGTGCTTGATTATTAATATATATACTTTTAGGGCTAGGCTTAAAATTTTCATTTTTGATAAAGCTTCTAGTTAGAGTGGCTCAGTTTATCCTGAGCTATCTCTATAGTTATGCTGCTATAGGCTTAGACTGCTGGAGGACATAGGGACCCCTTTTTCATCATTCTGCTTCATTCTATCTCTATTCTCCCACTCTGTAGAATCTGTTAGTTCAATCTCTAACGTTCTGCTCTCTCTGCTTTTTCTCATAGTAGCTTCATCTGGTCTGTTCCTGTTTGGCTGTGACTCCATCCTGGAGAGGCATATCAGTTGTGCTGCTGCCATCAACACATT
>NW_015150644.1:1012441-1015929 GCF_000732505.1 Cyprinodon variegatus
TTCCTTTAACAATTAGTTTCTTAAAATTCTTCTGTCTCCTTGAACCCCAGTGGGCCTCAGCAGATGGCCGCTCACACTGAGCCTGGTTCTGCTGGAGGTTTCTTCCTGTTCAAAGGGAGTTTTTCCTCTCCACTGTCGCTATAAGCATGCTTAGTGTGAGGGATTGCTGAAGAGTCAATGAGTCGATGCAATCAGCTGGAAAATAAATGGAAAACTTTGAATCAATCTGACTGCATGATCTGGTGAACTGAGGGGTGTCTTGACATGACGTGATGTGAATTGGCGCTATAGAAATAAACTGAATTGAATTACATTAATATCAAATTATACAAATTTACCCTTTTATTGCCAAAAACTGAGTTGAAATCTGGACGAGAGATGATTTATTCTCAACTCAACCCTTCTCTGTCTCCCAATATGCAGGAGGAAATTACTGTGCAAAGCAAAGAGCTCAAGGTAACAAGGTGATTTGGGGGCATTGTCATGTCATTTCTCTCAGAAATACAGTACATTAAAATATGTCATGATCAGTTTAACGAATCTGACCCACATGCAGAGAAACCAGTCAGAGAGCATGGAAAAAATTTAACAGGTATATTGATGGAGTAAACAGGAGTTGGATCTGGAACTTAGTGAGCTGGTGACCCAGAACTGGAAGTGAGAAGGGAAGTTCAATGGTCAGTTCAGGTACCGTGGGAATCTTGGAAGCTCTGAGATTTTGTAAGGTTGGGAACTCACGTTTGAGGGGGGCCTTGTTATTCCTTGAATCCAGTCTGTGTGGTAAATCCAGAGAGTAGTGCACACGTTGGAGGGCGGACAGGTTGACAAGCGTAGGACCCGGAGGATTGATGGAGCGTACTGTCACTCGGATTTCTGATGGGAACTTGAACGGAACATATGGAGGTTTTCCCCTGCTACCGGTAAGTGTAACTTAGTTTTTCCTTCCAGGGGAGAGAAGGTCCAGGAATCCAGTAACACAGAAAAGCTTCCTGCCGGGGAGCAAAGACAAAAACTTGTTAGACTCAGAGAAACAAAGCTAGATTAGACTCAGCTAAACTCAGCTTGGCTAGAGTACCCAAAACTGGCAAACACTCTGGTGTAGAGGTAGTGGCAGCCCACTGCTCAAATACTCCTCCAGATAATGATCCAATGAGCCGCAGGTTTGCAGGAAGGAACAGCGAAGACAGGGCACCTCCTGGTGGTGGAAAAAGAAAAACACGAAAACAGGCCACACAAACTGGATTCCTAACTAAATATAACTTTATTAATTAATTGTATTAAATAATTAATAATGTGTCAGAGGAGGGCTTATGGGAAAAAAAATAAATAAGGGTGTTTGCGGGCAGGGAGCAAAAGGTGCATGTGATTTTGGAAGTGGTGGTTGACAAAAGCCAGTTTGTGACTGAGACTGGGTGGCTTCCCTGTCAGATGGGGATGAGTAAATAACCAGGAGACATGACAACAGATTTTGATAGAAATTGTAATCTTAATCAGATCAGAGAAGTTGCTTTGAGTTACAGAAGAAGCTGCTTACCAACCGAGCTCACTTCAAGTGAAATGGCCCTGAATCACAGTTAGAGAAGCATTTTATACAAACTCCAGTCTGGCACATCATTACATTTTACATCATACACGTTTGCAGGTGAGGAGACATTCATGGCTCCAACCTTATCAAAATATTACACTTTGTTCTTAGATCAAAGACATCGCTTTAAGCTAGAGAGCAGCTTTACTTTATTTACTTTATGAGTTGGAATAATAATTTTGACACATTTTTTAGGCGAGGAAGTCCACCTCCAAACATCCTTGGTGCAGTCAGTTTATCAGGATTATAATCCCACTAAAATATGCAGTTCTTTTTTGGCTCCCTGTCTCGGTCCTGGTCTGTGCCGGGGTCCCCCCCACCCTATTTATTCATTTATTTATTTATTTTTATTATTATTATCATTCTTTTTTTTTTTTTGTGGATGAACAGGATGGGGGGAGGGTGGTGGTGTCGGCCCTGTGCCCGGCTGGCTGGTGGGTCCTGCTGCCGGTCCCTGGCCCCCGGGCTACGGTGGTGAGACTGGTGGGGCCCCTCTCTCCGGAGGGGCTCTCGGGGAACCGGGGTGCCTATTGGAGTCAGCGGGGAGCTGGCTCCCTGGGAGTGCAGTAAGCCCCCCAGTCCTTTGCTCCCCATCCCCAAAATCCTCCCTCTGCCTGCTCCATCACTCTGCCACACATGTAGGTTTTTGGGGAGGGGGTCGTTACTGGAGGACCCCACCTTCTGATGATGTCCCCCACCCCAATTTTATTTTGCATTTTAGACACTTCCATCTACATCATTTTCACATCACACATCTATGTAGGGTATTTTGTGGGGGGTGGGGGTCAAGGCCACCCCGGGGGAGCTTATTTTATGGGCCTCACCACGGTCGGCTTCCTCCATCCCCTCTCGCATCTAGACATTGAAGGTTCAGGGTTGTCGAATGGGGGGGTGCGCTGGCACCGCCTATCTCCTGGAGGGGGGGTGGACTGTGCTGGACACCCCCTCTTGGTACTCCCAGTTTTAATTACATCTGAGAGCAACACGCAACAACACCACATTTGAGCCGGCACAGGGAGGATCGGGGTCTTCTCTGTTCTCCTGCTGCCGCCTGGAGTCTGGGGCCTGGAGGAAGAGTGAGCCACCCGGTCCGTGGTTTGGGCTGGGGTCGGCTGCGGGGCTGTCACTTCGGCCCTCCCCAAAGAAGGTTGGAAGGAGGGGCATTTTTTGGGGGGGGGTTCTGGTTGGAGTGTTATGTGTGAATGTGTGTCCGTTTTTTTTTTTTTTTCTATGGTGCGAGTGGGTGCACTAGGGAGGGAAGGCGTGATTGAGAGTGTGAGTGTTTTTTTTCTCTCCCAGGTTGGAGTCTGAACTGCCCCCTCTCCCAAATACATCTTAAGTCTCCGCTAAGTGCGGAGCCCATTCCCCCAGTCCTGCTCTCCCCCCACTGGCTGGCGTCGGGGCTCGCCGGTGCACTGGTGGAGCTTGGGGTCTGGGGGTGGATGCCCAGGTGGCAACTGGCTCATTCCTGGCGGCCTCCCCAGCAAGCGGCCTCCCCACACCCCGGCCTCCCCAGCAAGGCTCCTGTCTGGGGGTCTGGGCCTCGGATCTCTGGACCAGATTCACTTCAGGGTGGGGCTGGGTGTTGTTCGGGGATTTTCGGTGCCGGTGCCTTCGCTTCGATGCCGGTTCCTGGGCGATTCTTTTTTCGATGCTGGTTTTGTGGTATCGGTTCGGGGAGGAGGAGAGTTGCACAGCGTGGTGAGGTGCAGGTCTTGGGTTTTGTTTTGGGCTCTGGTTTTACCATTTGCATTTTTCCTCTTGCATTTTTCCTCTTGAATTTTTTTTGGTGGGGGGGAGCGGTTGCGGGCGGGTCGGTGTCTGGTGTTCACTGTTGCATTCTGGGGGCCTTTTTGCTTGGCTGTTTTTCTTTGGGGGGATTGGCATGTGTGTTTTCTCGGGG
>NW_015150644.1:1016732-1041028 GCF_000732505.1 Cyprinodon variegatus
CCTTTCTATCTCTTTTTCTTTCATCTTTTCTTTTTTTTCTCTTTTTTTCTTTTTCTTCTTCTGTTTTTCTGCTCTATTTACATTGCAGTGTCCATATAAACTGTAAAACTCCCTGCATAATTATAATAAAGCTATTTATATGCATGAAACAATTGCCATACTGCTACACTTGTGAAAGGAAAATCTGTTGGGCTCTTTTTGGCATCAAGACAATTATTCTTATTGCCACATTGCCAAACAGGACACTGTAAAAAAGAAAAAAAAAAAAAAGGAGAGCTAGACCACCAGCATACCAGCGAGAGGCAGCGCTGGAAATCTCAGCTGAAAGCTCTCTGCTGCAGCCAGGCTGTGGGGGATTTCCGTTCGCAGCAACTGAAAGTGAATAGAAAGAGTTTTTAAGTTTGTGGTAAAAACTGTGAGTACCAGAATATACAATAAAGGCTGGAACTAGAAGACCTGAGTGGTCTGAGAGGTCCAGATGACCAGATACTGTATGGGAGGTTAAAGGTTATTTGATTAAATAGTATTAAGTTACAACAGCCTCTTTCAAATAATGGTTCTACTGTCTAATTATTAACTAGGAGGAAAGAGATATCTGAATTTTAAGAGGCCACAGTCGTTAAAGAAAACAAAACACAGGATCCAGGAGGAGATACTATGCAAAACATAAGGCCCAGAGGAACTGCCGTCTGTGTCGCAGTGCGCTGCAAGGGAGGGCCAGCTAATCCTTGAACAAACCATCACCAACTCAGGCAAACTTAAACGCTTTACATGGAAATTATCTTATCAACTCAAGAAGGTAGTGAGGCCTTTGTTGAGGGTTTTGCATTCAACTGTTCAGTTAGTCCTTCTGCTGGTTTCCATCTGACAACTGGGAATAAGGCCTCCATTTATTTAAATATTCCTTAACTGCCTCTTCAACTCCCAACATTGATATTTTACAAACATTTGCATATTACTGACTTCTTCCATTCTTCCTGTCCTTCTGTGGGACGTGACAACAGAAATATCGGGTTGGTATTATTCAAAAGGGAACACAGTACCAGCTGATCTTAAGTAACTTTTATGAAAGTTACTTCATTAAGTGAAGAACAAAGTGAGGCTCTTTGTTAGCCTCCAACCCAGATAACACAGAGGTCCTCCTCTGCATTCAAATGTTCATTTGGATCCTTCTGGTTTCTTTCTAACAGCTGTGAATGATGCGTATTAACCCTAATCAACAGTGACATTTTAGACTGAGGGCAGCTGAGTCCAGGCAGCCTACAGCCTGGATGGGAATGCACAGGGAGGATACTGGTCAAACTGGGACTATAGCCTTCTGGACAAGAACTACAAAAAATTATCAACTTTTGAAGGTGTGTGCATTAGTATGTGTCACACAGGGGAAAAAAAATGCATTCTTGTTAACCTCTTTGAGGTGCGCCTATATCCTGACATGCAAAGGATTGTGGGTAACTGTATAGCTCCTAGGACTTTCAGGGGGTTCCTATGCTGCTCCCTCTCCTTCTTACTGCCTATACCAGGGATTCCCAAACTTTAGCAAGGCCCCCCTACACCAGTACATTTTCAGCTGAGGCCCCCCCTCATATGAAACATGCGTAAAAACTCACGTATAAGCTACAGCGACAGGATTAAAAAATGAGTGAACGAACCACCTAAATAAAAACACACTTCATCTTTTTTTCGTTATTTTGTAAAGATGAAGTCACAATTATATTTTGTTAAACTTTAATTCATTAATTTAATGAATAAAATATAATATAGGCCCACCACTTTAATTTGAATAACCTTTTTTTAAACGATGAACCTCTTTATACCTTGCAAAAACAGAAAGATTTGTGAACAAAATAAAAGTTTGTCCCAAATTAAACATGCAGGCATTTTAACAACATAGCCTAACAAACAAATGTAGGCTACATGAGAGATACACAGACATACCATGCTAATGGGAGCAGTGGGCCTGATGGCTTCTACAGTTTGTCTAGTCTGGGCTTGATGTCTGACAGAGCAACACGCATGTCATTCTCCACATTCAAACGTAATCTGTGTTTAGTTTTCAAGACTTTTAAAGTGGAAAAGCCAGACTCACACAAGTAAGTGGTTGCAAATGGAAGGAGACATTTCAGAGGCCTTTCAGCTAGGGTGGGAGACTCTTGTCTTACATGCAGCCAGAAAATATTATTTGTAAGCTTTAGGTGAATGGTTTTCATACCCAGACAGGAATATTATGTTTATATTCATGTATGTTAGGTTTATTCTTTTATACATCATGTGCATTGTTGAAGGAAGGCCATCTACTCTCTCTATCTGGCTAGCAAAGTAACAGTGCACATGATGTATAAAAGAATAAACCTAACCCGCGGCCCCCCCAGGGGGCCACGGACCCCACTTTGAAAACCAGGGGCTTATACTATTTGAATTGCACTTATGGTGACTCCTGCCTCACTTCCACTGTAGTAAAAAGTGTCCTTGCTGATTTTTTCAGACACTTAGATGTTTATGGGGCATTGCAGGCTAACAAAGCAGCCAAACGACCCCCATTCCAAAGGGGGGGACCCATTCGTCTGTTTCAATTTGCATGTTTTCTTAACAAAAACAAGGCTTTGTTGGGCTGCTGTATAAAACCTGGAACTCAACGCTATTCCTGACATTTTGACATTTCTACCTTGTTTCTTTCTGGATTTAGAACGAATTAGAAAATTGATAGAGCTCTAGATTAGTCAATCTGTGTTTGTTACAACCCTCTTATATTGTCCTGACAGTTGGACCATGACTGAAAGAACCAGGCACATCAACAGCTCTCTAACTATGGATATGCTAGTGTTCCTAAAGTGTGCCTGTTTAAAACAGTCACTGGGCTACCTTCTTCAGCCTCCAAGACATAAAGCATCTTAGCAGAAGTGAATGACAGATTGGTTAAACTCCAGAGCTCTTTTGCCACATTGGATTCCTTGCCACATTCCAGGACTCTGTATTTTGTCTGGATTACATGCCAATATCTATTATATTGTTTGTCATATTGGTGGTAGGTAGCAGAAGATCAACATTGGAGACTTTTATGTAGCTGAGAGCATCAGTAATATGGGCACTGGGTAAATATAGTGAAGTTCTTGACAATCCAAATGAGTCAAACTTGCATAAAAACCAGTAAAATATTTGACAGAGGACTTACATTTTGAGACCCTTAACATTAAGTCTCTGCCAGATCATTTTTTTCATAGCAGAATAATTAGTGAGAAGATGAGAGCCTCGTCAGACTAGAAGTCAAACCCCCCCTCTTTGACGTCAGGCCGAGGACTCTTATAAAAAACGATCCTCTGGGCGATCTTTTCAGTCTGCAGCTGGAGTCTTCACATGTACACCGGTTGACGTGCAGAGACTGAACCAGATCTCCAGAACTCTTCTACAGGTCAGTATTGAACTCCTTTAAACTGTTATCAGCTTCATTGAAGTGCTCAGCTGTTAATCTTTTACTAGGTCTACTAAAGCAGGGTCATCGGCCACTTTAAGATGTTCCTCCGCCTTTACACACCTGATTCTGGTGACAGCAGTTTAGCAAAAAGCCTTTTTATTAGCCATCGATGGAAATCAAGTGTGCTGAAGCAGGGCTTCAGCACACATGTAGTACGTCGGCCATTATGGACCGGAGTTAACAACCTTTATGTTAAAGGTTTGCATGTATAAAAACACAGATATTAGAAGTGTTTTTTTATGCCACATAAATAAACAGTGATCATACTTGTGTCATCTCTGTGCAGTGCTTTTGGCTTTGGTTGTGAAAGGAACCAAGAAATCCTAATGTAGATAGGGCAGTTGGGCTGTTTTGCCCCTGTGTTATTAGATCACCCTCAACAAGTCTACTACCATAAACTACCATAGTTTACAAACTGTGGTAGTTTTCAATCAACCTTGGCTCAGCAGTCAAGGGCCGAGGTTGATTTAAAAATAAAGTGATCAGAATCAACACCTGTTATGCATTATTGGGTTGATGGTGATTTGCTGACCCCTAAATCTATGTAATGTCATGTCCTATCTCCGAAAATCCAGATCTTATTGTCTCTCTAGATGGCCTTCACTGGCATTTTGTGAAGCTAATGTTCTCCTTTGTTTTATCTTTTTCATTTCATTTTTATATATGAAGATCAGGTTTTAGATCTGCTCAATCAAATACAAGCATAACTGAAAAAATGTCCTAAAAACTAACAGTTTGTCATCTTTCCTCAGCCATGGCGTCCTCTGGTCCGTTTCTGCTGCTGCTGATGTTGGTTTCCTTCCCCATCTGCAGTCAGAGTGCTCCGCAGGGATCCGAAGACCAAGAGCATCATGTTCTGATAAAGAGAGAAAACAGAAAAAAACCAGAAGATGTGAAGATGGAAGCAAAAGACATTAAAAATTTAGTAATAAAAGCAGAGCCTTTTATTAGTCTAATACCTAAGGCTGGACCATTTTTAGGAGCTTTCATTAATGTATTTCTAAAGGGAGAAGGAGACACAGACAAAATCATTCGAAATCTCAAAACTGGGTTCAAAGACCTAAATAAAAAGCTTGATAATCAACTAATAACAACAACATGGAACATCTGGGCCAGCGGTCCGTATCAGGAAGCTGAGTCCAATATCAGGTTAGCCTGGAAAAATTTAATTGACCTGTTAGAAAAGTGTAAAAACCCATGTTTTAGTAAAGAGCAGAAAGAGAGAAATATGAACGTGTTTAAAGAGCTTCATGCAAACCTGGTGTTTGCCCCTGATAAACTCCACATGTTACTGACGACGCAGCAACCTACTTTCATGACAGACTTTGAGGCTCTTGTCACGGACCACGCCAGGTGTCACGAAGACAGAATTGAAGGCTTTGTACAGCTGATTTCTGCACTAATGTACATGAGCAACACGGTTAATGTTTTCTACTACAGTTTGCATGGGATCGACAAAGCAGAGGAAATGGCTCGGATGACCTTTGAAATGATGTCATTCATGTCTAAAGTCCAAATGACCTGCATTTTAAACCCTGAGAAATACATTGAAAAGGATGTAATCGACCTGATTGATGAAAACCAAGACCGCCAGCAGCTGGCTAAAGACATCAAGGTATTTTTGGATAAAACGTACAGCTTGTATGACTGGTTGGTTGTTGCCTTTATTACAAGGAACTCTAGACATACGAAGTCCTTAACTAAATTTCGGAATAGGCATAATTTAGAAGGGTTTACAGAGGTGACCAAAGGCGAGGTGAGTGTCGCTGTAGCCAAACAGATTAAGGGGAGCTATAACGAGGTACAAACAGTTATAAAAGATATAGAAAAATGCTTTACGAAATCTAATTGTGAAGACGTTATAAAAAAACTCAAAGAGTGTAAAGATCTATCTGACAAGTACACAGCTGTTCATGCATATCGCCGTAAAAGCCATGATAGTGCAGAATCAGACGAGGATGAGTTTATTGATGGTGAAGATAACTCCATAGCTGGCATTTACACAGCAGGGTGTGCAAAAATGGGGCTTGAAGCAAAAAAAGGTTTATTTAAAGGTGGACACTTTAGGGTTATGATTAAAAGTGATGAAGAGCTGAATAAGAATAAGAATCTGTGTCAAAATGTAAACTGTGGTGAATCAAAACAAGGCAAATGTGATGTTTTGAAAAATGTTCAGAAGGCAATATGTTTGTGTAACGAAGGCTACACCGGTTCAAACTGTGAAATTAGTCAGAAAGAGTTCATAGAGGCCATCAGAAAAGGGATAGGCAAAATATAAAAGTTCCCTAATCTCTGGTTCTAATTCATTTAATCCAGTCCTATCAGCAAAGCTCTTTAAAATGCATTTGACTCTTTATCCACATGGCTTCCAGTTTTAAGACATTTTAAGATGTTGTTTTTTTTTTCCATGATTCTGAATATTTCTAATCATGAATTATTACAAATTTAAAGTTATGGTTTATTTACCTTTAAGACTGACCCGAAGGGCCTAGAGTGTAATTTGCAGGTTGGTCCCTCCGATCCAATCAATAAAACTTTATCAGTCATTTATAAAATCATCTGGCATGAATTAGTAGTGTGGACCGCATGTTTCATTGTTTAGACTTTAAATTCTATGTAAAAGGAATTCAAATATGTTCTTTTATTTTGCCATAAATTCACAGCAACAACCAATTTGTTCAAAAGAAAATGTTAATATGATGGATATTTGTGAAACATGGAAAAAGACTTTGTGTCGGTTATTAACAACAAAACACTGGAACTGAAATGTGATCATTTTTTTCTTTTAAATGCTTTTCCTGCCAAAACGCTTCTTTTTCTGACTTTGAATTGCAAAATTAATAAATAAAGCTTTTGCATCATGAGGTTGGTCATTGATTCTTTATGTATCTGAATATGAAAGTCAAACAGAAGTCAGTCTGACTTACAGCATTTATTTACATGTTTTTCTTAAGTGGTTTGGATTGTAGGATTATAAACTACAGATCTAAAAGTTTTGCATGTTTTTACATCAAGTATCCATTAATGTTTCATTACTATGATCAAGCAGATCGAGACACTTTGCAGAACAGTTTCAGGACTTAGCTTAAAGCTGCAGAAAACTATACTTCTTATCAAACTGGTGATGTTGAACTTTCTAATGGAGCTCATTTTCTTTATACAAACCCTCAGTGTAAATCTGCTAACTTTAATTCAGCTGAGAGAACCAGAACAAACCCAGGAACTGAGCCTAATTCAGTGCAATAAGAAATAATCAGGATTAATACTTCATTTAAGAAATCAACTCTGCAGAGGCTAAAAGAGACCATAGAAACACATAAGGAGCTCCCATTTGTAGTTAAATTCCAGCAGTATCCTCAGGTTTATGTAAGACATACAAGGTAATAAAGGACTGCTTTGATTCCAACGTTCTCTTAAAGAAAACAGCTCTGAAATGTCAATAAATAGCAATTTGGATAAAGATCCACTTAGGAGCTGCTGCTGCTGCCTTCAACATTTTACTCCCTCTACAATGGAAAAATTATTTAGAAATAAGAAAATATTTCTTAAATTAAGTGTATTTACCTTTAATTTGCCAATGGAATAAGTATTTTTACTCTTAAATTAAGATAATTAGATAACATGTCTGTAATTTGGCTTCCAGGTGTTAGATTTTCAACAGAAAAAGTGCAAAATTCTTTTACTCAATATAAATACATAAACCTTTTAGGATAAATAAACTAACCAAATATTTTAACAACAGTTTCCTAAAGGAAAAAAGTTCTTATCTCACAATAAGACACAAACCTGCCCTGGAATGTCCTTTAAATAAAATAATACAAGAAACCCTGCAAGCTGCTGTTCATCCCAGAGTCCAGCAGATGGCAGCAGAGCTGCACAACAGACTTTAGCAAAAGAGGAATCAATTAAACCTCCCTTTAAGGTACTTTAGCTTATATATAACAAACATCTTATTAAGTCAAGGTATAGGCTTGACCCAATACCAAATAAATTAATAAAGTATGTTTTACTATTTCCATCCCTATTTTAGTTCTGATTAATTCCTCCTTTAAAAAATGGATATGAACAGCAGCCTTTTAGGCAAGCTCTAATTTAACTTTTAATTTAAACAAACTGATCTTTATTCAAATGAGTAAATACATCAAATTCCTTTTTTTTTACTTTCTAATTTAAAAATATTATAAAAATAGTTGCTAATCAAGTGTAGGAGCACCTATACACCAAAATGCAAGTAGTGTAAAGTTGTTTGCAACCTACTATAATAATAAAACTATGAATTTTATTTTCTTGGATGAAATTATGAAGAAGAAGCAGTTTATGAATTTAAACGTAAACTTATTTCAGTTAATGTTTTGTGGCTTAGTCAAAGTCTGGGTTTATATCCACCTGAGATGTTTTGGCTTCACCTTAAAAAAAACGTATACTTTAAAAACTCTCCAATGTGACCAAATTCACAATCATTGTGCAAAATAGAATGAAAAGACTCATAAACACAAGGGTTTTCATAAAGTCTTGGTATTAGGCGTTGCTGCCTAGAACTAGTCATTAAGTTTACATTTAACTTTAATAATTTTTTATTTGTTTCACTTAAAGCTATTTTTGCCCTGCTTTGCATGAGGAGAAGATGCTTGATAACAGCTTAGGTAGAGTGTTGGTCTCCTGACATGACATCACCTCTCATTATACAAATGCATTTTGTTTAAATCATGTAAAAATTAGAATAAAATAGAATAGAAAATCTATTTATTGTCCCACAATGAGGAAATTCTGGTGTTTACAGCAGCAAAAATCCAAGTTCATATTAAATGAAGTGTAAAGCAGATTAGTCAAGTTTCCTGACTTTAAAAAGTAGTATATTACCGCCTGAAGTGAGAAAATATAAAAACAATTGTTTAAATGATCTTAACAGTTGTGACACAGTACTTTAAAAGTGAGAAAAATAGCTGTGGTCCAAAAAAAAATATCACAAGTTCCATTCATATCGTTAGGCACGGACGGGGTTCGAACCCGCGATCTTCGGTTTACGAGACCGACGCCTTACCACTTGGCCACCGCGCCTACCGCCATTTCCACGAGAACACGATATTATTTAACAGCACACATCGTACGATGATTTGTCAACGTATTTTTCTTTTTTATGTGATTCATTGACAGATTGTACGGAAATCCCGTCTGTTAAGTCGAGAACACATTAGGGAACTCCACCGGAGATATGCCCGCTTTGACGTTCTCTCGAGACCTGTGAGCGTTCAACATATTCTAGAAAAATAAATAATAAGTATAAAATTAATTCAGTCTGTTTCTTTTGTCATATTTAAATCAAACATTACTGTTGTCGAATAACAAAAAAAAAAAAAACAGAACAAACGGCGATAAAATAAAAAAGATTGATAACTAAATTCGCTCATCAGTGCCGATTTACTCTGCTTATATTTATAACTACAACAATACTTTTGGGACATAACTATATGTATTAATTTTAAGTAAAATCCAAAAATGTGAATTTTTGAAATAGGGCCTTCTATGACAAGGCAGGCTGTAGTGAGGGGGAACGTTTAGAGTGAAACACCCGGAAGTAGCCAAGGAAATCTGTGCTTCCAGTGTAATCTGAGTACTCTGGGCTTCACGTTTGGAAGGTTGGAGAAATATTTATGGTCCTCAAAATATTAATGATCATTTCGCGGTGTAAGTAATTAATTATATACCGTTTATTTCTTTTAAGCTGACAGCAGGTTTTAGGCTAGCATATAGCAAACATGGCTAATTAGCACAGATACAAATGCAGCTAAAAATGTGAGTATTGTTAAAGTTCTATGTGTTTTGTCACATATTCATTACAAGTTAAATGTTCCAAGCGTTCATTTTTTTTTTTAAACCTCCAGTTCAAATGTCTCAGTAACTCTGAATAGTATATAAATTGAATGGTAGACTATATTTATCTTTATATTTTAAACAGAAAAAAGGTCAGACTTCTGGAAAGTGTGCAGCCAATAATACTGACCGACAGGTGCAAACATGCAGCTGACAGCTAGACGTTTTGCAAACACACGATTAATGCAAACTTTAAATCACAAAAACATTAGAAAAATACAAAAAGGACGTGTTGCAAACAATAAAATAAAAAATGCAAATCAAAATGCTGCAACTATAGAATATATATATATATATATATATATATATATATATATATATATATATATATATATATATATATGGAGAGAGAGAGAGAGGGAGAGGATAGGTCATGATAGAGATTATTCTGGATAGAAGAGGAAAAAAGAAACACCCAAGAAAGTTAAAAAAGAGCACCAAACTTGCTTCATAAAGCAGGACTGTGCCAGTTTTAGTCAGTTCCTCTGAAAAATGTTAGAATCAACTCCCATAATTGATATTCCTTTCAAGACTGCAGATCTGCAACCAGACCAATTTCGGTGACTGCGTCATTGGGTCCTTCCGAGGCCATGAAAATAAGGAGGTTCAGCTTTAGTTTAAAACAGACCATCCAACCTTCCCCAGCTGTCGGCACCCTTCACTCAGCACATGCTCTGTCGCCTAGCAACCGTGACCCAGCTGAGGTCGCGAGGGGTGCTGGTTCCTATCTCCAGCTGTCTATGGGCGAGAGGCGGGGTCCACCCTGGACAGGTCGCCAGTCCATCGCAGGGCAACACAGAGAAAAACAACCATTCATGCACACACTCACACCTAAGGAGGATTTAAAGAAGTGGGAGGATGCCGGGGTACCCAGAGAGAACCTGCGCATGCACAGGGAGAACATGCAAACTCCATGCAGAATGACCCCGGGCCGGGATTCAAACCCAAATCTTCTTGCTGCAAGCCAAGTACCACTGAGCCACTGAGCAGCCACTCAGTAACCATTTAAATTAATTATTTTCATTCATAAATCCCAAAAATGGCTGCTTTAGTTGTTTCAGTGTAGCTTGGTTTATTGTGGGATTTTTATTGTTACATCGCTGGCTTTGCAGAATGGGATGAAATGCTGAACTGATGCTACTACAATTTACACCAGCGAGTAGGTTGGCCCCCCTCTGCAATGCCCTGGCCACCTCCTGGTGGCGCCACTGCATGAAATACAGAGAAATAATGACGTTATCGTGTAAATGAATTTATTTAACACCAAACACTATTAGTATAATGTAAAGGGTACATTAAATTATTCAAAGGCTAATTTGTTTTTTTATATTCCATAACTTGATGGAACATTCAAATATTTAATAATGTATTAAATAGATAAATGTTACATTTCAGACTTCTGATGTTTTCTTTCATGTATTTTCACCAAACTACCTGTAAAATAATCATCCTTAATAAAACCTTCACTGTCTTCCTGTGGCTCCAGCTGAAGCTTGCTGTTTCCTCCGGGGTCTGAGGGAGCCGGCGCGACCCGCGGCTGAGCCCCGCCCACCATGCCGCTGGTGGTGGACGCCGTGTGGGCGCTGTGGAGCATCACAGCCGGCATCTACGACTACTTCCACACCAGCGCCATGGAGGAGAGGATCCACACTCTGGAGCACGTCCTGTCCATCCATCAGTTGGTGATCGCCGGCCTGTCGGCGGGCCTCATCCTGCTCATGGTCTACATCCTGCTGAGGAAACACTGACCTGCATGGCGGTCAGACCGGCGTCCAGGTTAAAGTTTGAGTCCCAAATGAAGGGAAAGTCAAGCAGTAGCTCCTTCCACAGGCCCAGTTCAGTCCAGTTTTAATGTTCATCTGCTGCTCTAATCAGCACTTTACCTGCTTGACAAGCTTGAACGTCGTGGAATTGTTATTTATTCATCCGTGTTTTAAAGCTTCACTCTGAAAGGTTTGACTGGTTCACTGGGCCGTCCGTCTCAGGTACTGGTTTTAAACCGTTTCAGTAAAGCCCCACAGCTGTCTGTGGTTCTGATGGTTTGTCCACAAACTAAAATGCATAAAAACACTGACTACAGATCTTTCTTCATCGGTTTTTCTCTATTTATTTATGAATTCTTGTGTGTTTAGAGTTTTTCAAAGGTTTTATACAAAAAGGGAGACGCTGTGTTGTTTACGTCTCGTTACGCCATCGCTGCTGTTTGTTATCACTGCTCCGTTTGCTCTAATATCTGTTTGATCAATTAAAACCATGAAATCAACGGAAAAATATTGACTAATAAATATAAGTGTAATTTAATCTCTGATTTAGTTTTCATCTTTATTTTAGTTTAGTCTTGTGGTTTTAATCTGCGCACATAAAGCAGATTTTGCTCTTTTTTAATTCAAGGAGACTAATTATTATTCATTATTAATTTAAAATTTCCATCTTTTCTTCAAATAAAGGTCGACTTTTCTGACCTGGGTTCCTAAATTTGAACCTATGCAGACACCGTAGCAGTGATTAATTCTACTAAACATAAATGCATGAATGATTTTTATTAGATCCTGCTGGAAATTAGTCCTTTAATCCTGGAAATGTTCTTCAGGTGATAAAAGTCTGACTTTATGAGCCTCTGAAGGTTCAGGTCTGAGTCCATCATGACACCAAGATTTCAGCAATAATCAGTGTTTTCCAGCTGTAGTAGCTGAAGCTGGATCTCTTTTATTTTTTTAAACCTGTGGTTTAAACATCAAGACAACAGGAAGAGGAGTTTAGCTGCTAAATAATTTCTTCTAAACTTTAATTTTATTTGGCAGAATTCTGACATTTTAACATAGTTTATTCTAAATAGAGTCTGTTGGCATGAATATGCAGACTATTTTTTGAATACTGCGTATTTTCTCAGTAAAAACTTTGCAAAATCACTGCAGACCTTATTATACTGTAAAAAATCTAGATCTCAATAAGTAATCTTTTTTTTTCTAATTAGTGCATTTTTTTCTTGAATTGAGGAGAGAAGTGAGCACTGGAAAAACAATCTAAAAATAAGTACAAATTTCTTCAATTAAGTGCATTTACCCTTAATTTGGGTTGATAGTCACCTGGTGACATTGGGATGTAAAGCTGTGTCGTCTGAAACCTGCGCTTCTGTTTATACAAATTAGGAAAACTGATTTCTACTCTGACTCAAGCACAAATTAACGCTGTGACTGTATGATGCAAACCTTCGTCTTTATGAATAAGAGGGAAGTAGCATGGCAGCTACTTCCTGAAACAGATCTAGCAACCAGTGTTAAACCGCTGCTGCCTACAGAAGGCTGAACGGCTGACCCAAAACATAACGAGGACAGAAATAGCTTCAGACTTCACACTGGTTCAACATATGTTTCCACAGAGCATCAATCTCCAGCCGGGACCAAAGAAGGTTCTGTTGAAACTCTGCTTGTTCTGCTCACATAAAGCTGGGATGAGCTTTATGTGTTTTTCTTTTCTTTTTGTGTTTTTGTAAATATTTCTGAATTTTTTATTTTGTTTGTTTTATTTTAAAACTCTTCAACTGAGGTTTAAATGTTCATCACCTTGTTGAGCAAAGTGATGCAGATAGTGATGGCCTGGTGGGTTAGAGCAGAGCGCTTTTGCTCTGAGAAGGTTGCAAGTACCCGGTTTGATTCCTACTGCCTTCACTCTGGGTCCCTGAGCAAGACCCTTAAACCCACACGGCTCCCTGAGCGTCGCATAATGACAGCCCACTGCTCCCCATGGCAGGGGGGGGGGATTTACCATCAGGCAAAACAAGGCAGTTGTTCCTGGGGGGCCCCATAAAACTATTTTTACATGTAGAGTTATTGCAACTATTCCTTATTTGTGCACAAATAAGTGGCGTTGGATGTAGGAGTTTGCCCTGAAATCGAAGGGTTGACGGTTCAAGCTCCGACTTTGACTTTCATTGTCGTTGTGTCCTTGGGCAAGACCCTTCACCTGCATTGATGCTGATGGTGGTCAGAGGGCCCGGTGGCGCCAGTGTACGGCAGCCCCGCATCTGTCAGTGAGCCCCAGGGCAGCTGTGGCTACAATGTAGCTTGCTACCATGAGTGTGTGAGTGAATGAATGTAGTGTAAAGCGCTTTGGTCAAGTCTCCTGACTTGAATAAAGGCACTATATAAGTACATACCATTTTAATAAAAATACTTTCGCTAAAATGCCTTCAGTGTCCGCCATATTGGATCAGTCCATTTGCTGCACATGTTCAGAAAGGTCCAAGCAGACAGCAGCAAACTAAGTTTCAAAATCGACACCTGTTGAACAAGAGATGGACTAGTGAGCATTAAACCATTGAAGGGGACATTCCCCTATATTGATAAGTATATATTTACCATCATTTTAAAATTGCTACAGATGATCAGAAATCAATTATTGGGGTGCTTTTTTTGCTTTTTTTCTCTCATGTTGAAGTGGAAAACATCCGGCTTTTGGGTATCCTTTCTAATGGAGACCTGAGAAATGGAGATGGGCATATATTTACTTCCAGCAACTTTATCATACAAATAAAAAAATGGAGAACAGATAAGCAGATCCTGGCTTGCCTACAGTGAAAAGAAGGACTGGGTTATTTACTTTTACCGTCGGCTTTTTGGAAAAGCAGGACGGAGCAATCAGCTAAGTGAGAATGGGCTTAGTGAGGGACAAAAGGTAGAACAGATAATGGATTTAATTTCTCTATCTGTGTAATGGGTCTGTTTTATGAGTCATCTTCTCAATTCAGAGGGCCCCCTGCCTGTCTTTGCCTAGGGCCCCAAATTTCCTAAATCCGCCCCTGCTCAAAGCCAGAAAAGAGAGGGTCACATTTTGTTGGGATCTGACTAAATATCATCAAACTCAAAGTAAACGTTCAGCATCTAAAAGAAAAAAACATAGAATAGAAAATCCCTTTTTTGTTCCACAATGGGTAAATTCTGGTACATAATTTATAGAACAGGATAAACAGTTGAAGTATATCAGCGGTATTTATTAACTAGAGCTTTTAAGACTTACATATTATTCAAATTATTCTTAAGAATATCAGAGATGTGTCTGAATAAATCTTTTATCCCCAGGTTTGATAACTACATGTTTTTTCACCGCAAATGCGTACGCTGCACCTCTTCAGAAAAGACAGACAAATATAAATAAAATAAATAAATAAATAATAGTAATTTTCCTTTGAGATTCATTGCTCTTCTGAAAGCAGGAGGCGGCAAACGTGCCTAAACGCTGCGCCTCCTGCTTCTGATGTCTATAGCAACCAATCACAGCTCAGCACTCCAGCAGCAAACGCAGTGATTGGATAGAGGAATTAGAAGGCGGGATCTCTAAACACGAGTCATCGCTCTGTTGCAGAGGACGTCCCTTCAGCAGAGAGCGCAACGAGACCCGGATGTTTCACTCTGGCCCTTCACAATAAAACACAGGTGTTATATACTGATGTTATATATGATATATAAATAATAAATCAGAAAAGTGACACGTTTGAAATTGAAGCATACATATGAAGGTTAAAAACAATGACAAAAAATTATTTTAAGCTTGTTGGGAGCAATGTTAGATTTAAAGTAGTAGGGAGGTCATTAAATGTCAAATTATTCTGGCTTAAACATGTATGTAAATGTACTTTTAGAAGACCATATTGTCCAAAAAGTTAGAAAATTTCTACTTTTAAAGAAATCCTTTCTTCGTTATCTTCTGCAGGCCAGTTAGTTATACATCAGCCTGAACACCTAAATTCAGTCAATCATGTATCAACGGTATCAACGGCCATCTGTCAATCAAATGTTAATAGCCAGTAATATAATGTAGCCGGTTATATAAACAACTCGCTACAATAAAACTTGCTTGTGAACCTTCCTCCACAAAAATCCCGCCCCCTTGATAAACGACCAATCACATTCACTTTATTCACTCGTGTAAAGTCGGGCACCACTCGGGAAAATTCGGAAATGTAACGGTTGGAACAGCCGCTTCCCTACGACTTTAATGTCTAAGAACTGATAGAAGGAAGGATCTGCAGAAGTGCGTCTTTATGCACCTAGGATGCAACCATCTGTCATTGAAAGGAGCTCTAAGGTTCTGCATCATTATCATGTTCAGGGTGGAAGAAATTTTCCAAAAGTAACTTTAACTCTGCAAGATACCTTCCGCCTCCATCCGTCTTTATTGTGGGTAAAGTGTCTCCAAACAAAAATAAGGTTATTTTATGACAGTTATGCAAAATGGACACTGCAAACAACATCTTAATTTCCAAATAAATAACAGAAGACAGCAGATTTTTCTGACAACATTTATTGTCCTTTTAAATACAAAGAGTGTATACCAAATGAAATTTTGTTTTGTAGAGCTTTCATGACATTTTCATTCAAATGTAAACAGTGCGAGAGAAAAGACTAAAAGAAAACATGGGACTTGATCAACAGCCGATACCGCACCGCGACGTCACTAACCAGTAGGTGGCAGTAGTGTTCTTTGACAAACATGGATGCCTCCAGTAAAGCACATTCACATTAAAATTACTCTTCATTATAAACACTTATCTTTTATTGAACAGGATGTAATAAATTCATATTTAAAGGACTTTCAGAAGTTTGAATTCTGAATATGAGCGGATTTTTCCTTTAACCCTCTGCACATATTGTATATTGTTCTGAATATTTTTTTCTACATTTATTTTTGCTAAATTTCTGTATTCAATTTTTGGTGTTAAAATATCAAAGTCGGAAATTCCAGACGGTATCACTGCTGCCACCATCAGGCTTAGAGGAGAGCTGCTTGTTCCAGGGTTATCGAATTACATCTCAGGGGGAATAACCAATCACCTGGGAGGGTTGCTGGGGTGGCCAGTGATTGGCTATTGGTGGCCATCTAGACCCGCCCCTTGACGTTAGGCCACCACCTCAGGTTCTGGGTTCGAGCCCAACTCCCACCGACTGCCTCTCTGGGTCCCTGAGCAAGACCCTTAACCCCACACTGCTCCCCGGGCGCCGCACAATGAAAGCCCACTGCTCTTTAAGAGGATACTTTTGACAGTTTCATGACAATAAAACAATGGAGAAAGAAAAAAAGACAGATTCTCCAAAATCTGCTTTCATAACAGAAAACAGACCTGATCTAAAATCAACGGGAATCCATGAGAGGAGGAGAGACACAAGAACTAACATTGCAGAAAAGCTGAAAGTGTGCTTCTTTAACACCTCGGGCAGATTGCTTCACCACATTCATGTTGTAGTAGTATCCACGTAATAAGTGGCCCATATAGAGGTCAGTACAATTCAATTCTATTCAGTTTATTTCTATAGCTCCAATTATCATCACACGTCATCTCAGGTCACTTTCCAGTTCACCAGATCATCTAGTCAGATTGATTCAAAGTTTTCTATCTAAGGAAAACCAGCTGATTGCATCGACTCATTGACTCTTCAGCAATCCCTCACACTAAGCATGCTTGTAGCGACAGTGGAGAGGAAAAACTCCCTTTGAACAGGAAGAAACCTCCAGCAGAACCAGGCTCAGTGTGAGCGGCCATCTGCTGAGGCCCACTGGGGTTCAAGGAGACAGAAGCAGACATAGAAAAAGAAGCATAGATACAAAAGGCAACTGTCAACCAGCTCCACAGGCGGCCCCGTCCAGGAAACACACAGCCAGGCAGACGAGCTCTTATGTCAGAGGATGAAGAGAGCACATCCAGCCAGTCACAGTCAGAGAAACAGGACTACACTGAAAAAAGGTCAATATCTGTAATATCAATAACATATTTTTCAAGACATCTACATATTGGTATTACAATCCCCCCTTTTTTGCATTGATTGCTTGAAATATTCTACCACATTTATTTCTTCCACTCAACTTTGCGGCCATATACTTGAATTGAGAATTTTGTCGCTTACACTTAAGCAGGATGTCTGAAGAAAACATTTGTTTACACTGAACACTATATAACTACGAAAGTCGTTGCTGAGATTGCCTGACCAATGGAGATGTGACAAAGAAAAAAAAAGGATTAAAACCAACACATTAAAACTGCTAAGACTATTAAAAATATAAACCTGTATGTAGAAAGCTGTATTACTGAGAATTTAAGTGATTGAGCTGGATTTTTTTAGGGCCACCTCATGAGTTTGGCCATATCCTTAAAGTTCGGTATAAAAATATTGTTTATAGTTCAATTTTATAAAGAACTATACTCTGAGTTTCCATAATTTATAAGGCCATAAAATTAAAACTAACAAAGATAAACGTCTATAATTTAATATGTTGTGATGAATTTCTGTTTTTAATCCAATGGAAGATGAAATATCAATACAATGAAACAAAATTCCATTTAGAGCAAATATGATTTTACTTTGAAAATTCAAACAGGATATAATCAGGGCTAGCCCGGTTAGCTTTTTCCTACCTCAGAATCCTACTTGCTAACAGACCCTCGGTGATTATAATGCACATTTTTGGTTAATTATCCGCCTAAGAGCGATACAGTTGTTACCGGTTTAAGTGTTTTCCCCTTTTCCCCGCGTGGAGGTCGGGGTTTTAGCGTCCTTCTCGCTGAAAAGTCGATGTTGGGGCGATGCTAACCGGTTAGCCCGGGGTTTCCGCCTCAGCTCGCCCCGGAGGCTGTTCTCTTGTTCCGCGCATTCTTCGACCTGCTACCCGCTAAAACAGCCTCATCCACACCACAGCTGATCTCTAACGCTTAATCAGCTTCAAATTTAATATATTAGGAAATTAAATACTCTCCAAAATGAGGACTTGAGGCGTGTTTCTAGTTTAGCGGTCGGTTTTCCTCCATCTCTGCCTCTTTTGTTTTGACAAAGGGAGGAAGAGGAGCCGAATTTCTTATTTTATTTATTCATTTTTCCACTGTGCCCCACTTCAGGCGGGGAGCCGGCTTTACTGCTCCTCTCCTGTAGCGTTTGACCTCCATGGCTCCGCACAAGCAGAGCTCCTCGGGTGGAGGCCACCACCATGTGGGTTTCGGTTCTGGAGGAAAGACCAACGGGTTGTACCAGCCGCCCTCCGCTGCAGCCAAGAAGCCCAGCATGCAGGAGATCCAGGCCGACCATGAGCTCTTCCTGCAGGCCTTTGAGAGTGAGTTCCTGCTGTCACCGACCTGCAGACACACCGACACTCATCTCAGGCTTATTGCTAAGTTTAGAGAAGGTTTCACAGCCTCCATCTGCTGCTGCTGTCAGCTGGATCTTCAACTTCCTCTCATCCCAACTGTTCAATCTTTTATTAAGCTTCAGGTTCAGCAGTGGAATAAAGACATTTTACTCAATTTTGATCATTTAGATTCACAGATTTTAATCTGAAATTATTGATACTCAACTTGAGGATTTAAGAAGAACACAATGAATGGTTTGACCAACCCAGCTGCCGTAGTTTTGCCACAACAAAAAGCAAAATAAAACATAAGAGCAATTAATTTCAGCTGTTATATACATTTTAGACACAAACATAGATTTTTTTTCATACATTTCCTTTAGGAAAGTGGCAGTGTGTGTATAAATGTTCAAACAATATTGCATTTAAAACCTGGTGATGTTTGTGTTTAAAAATATGGTAAATTGTTTTCTTGTGGCAGAACTACGGTAGCTGGGTTGGTCAAACCTGTATTGGGTTCTTCTTAAATCTTCAATTTGATTTTTAAATACAGATTATAATCTTGCAAAGTATTTTTGTTTTGTTTTTTGTAAAAGTGCAAGGAATTTCAGCTCTGACCCAGACTAATAGAGTCGAAATGAAATGATGTTATTTTTTAATTTGCTTTCTGTTGTGGCAGAACTACGGTAGCTAGGTTGGTCAAATCCTTTATTAGGTTCTTAAATCATCAAGCTGAATTTTAAATACAGATTATGATCTTGCAAAGAAATGTTATTCAAGAAATTTCAGGTGTGATTAGGACTAATAGAGATGAATTGAATTAATCTTAAATTATATGATATTTTTTGAAAATGATCTGGAAATTTTTATTTGTAAATAAAGGAGAAATTGGGATTTTAATTCTTCTGTCATTCAGGCCACAATATTCAGGTCCAGTTTAAATCCACGGTACAAAAACGGGTAAAATTAAAATCCAACAGATTATTTTAAAAATCTGAACCCATTTCTTTAGACGTAGGTTGTGAAAACTTTTTATTTTCAAGATTGAAAGTCTTTTTTATATATATCAATATTAAAAATGTAACCCTCCTTAGATTTGCAATTCTACATAAAAAAAAAAAAAGAAAAGAAGAAAGATTAAGTTGGTCAACATCTGGATGCCAGAATATCACTTTAAGTTCATTATTTAAGTTAATTTTTTTATTTTTACCAATAAGTTAATTGCAAAATTACAAAGCAAGGATAATTTAGCTGTATTCTGAAAAATTATCTGTAGATAAATGGGATTTAATTAATTTGAATTGTTGCAGCATCACATTAAATATCTTCTGCGGTCAAAACATTTGCAACGTTTCATTTTGTTGGCGTCTGAAATCCAAAATCCGGCTTTTTAGATTAATATCAGCCTGGCCTCCTACAGGCGGCATCTTTTTGTTACTTTGAGAAGAGAAACTGGTTACAGTGACTCCAGTATAGATCCAGTTTGAGTCAAACCAGACCAGTAGCGTCCAGAGTGATGGTTGGATTCAGATCCAGCTGCAGGTTCAGGCCTCATTATGATGATAAAGTATCTATTCAAACCAGTGAAAGTGGCTCCAGCTCTATAACCTGCAAAACCTGATCTATAAAAGAGAGAACGTTTCTTATAATGAGCAGATTTGAGAACTTGATTCATAAAATTGAGATTAAACACGATCAGCTAATGAAGTGTTTTTAATAGAATAAGATCATTAGATATTATGCATCTGAAATAAGATGATTGTTTTCTTATTTTTAGTGTAAATCATCTTCTTTCATCATCCAACTGTCTTATTTTCCTGCTCAAATCAGGGAAAATACAATAAATGTTTTAGAAAAAAATGGACTAAAGATGAAACTTCTGGATGATTTTAAAAGGTTACTGTTGAACCACGACTCAAATCAAAGAATCTGTTATCTTGGTATGAGGATCATGTCAGAGAGTCAAGAAAAACGTTCCTATCTCATCTCCATCTTTTAAATAACCCACATCTGACCAGTTTAAATAATCTAGCTAATACGGGTTTTAGCAGGAGGATTTCAGATGATTTAAATTGGATGATTTCTACCTCCAGTTTGGCCAGTTTGAGTGTTTTTTAGAGTGAAATCCTGGTTTCCTGTCTCGTCTTCAGAGTTTATCCACAGGTTGTTTGCTCGCTCGGCTTAAGATGAAACGTTTTTTCATTTTTTTTGCTTTAAACCTTCCTCTCGTTATCTCTACTCCTCGTTTGAACCGTGCCTTCCTGCCTGTGCTGGACTATTATTAGATTACTCAGAAACAACCTTGAAGCTCTCATCTTCTTCTTAAAGGGATTGACCTTATTTATACGTCTAGAAAATGAATACTAATTAAAATACTGTTGAAATAGTTTTTTAAAGAAATATAATTAC
This sequence comes from Cyprinodon variegatus, assembly GCF_000732505.1. Lineage (NCBI taxonomy): Eukaryota > Metazoa > Chordata > Actinopteri > Cyprinodontiformes > Cyprinodontidae > Cyprinodon > Cyprinodon variegatus. The sequence continues at coordinate 1,037,596 of NW_015150644.1, forward strand.
AATCTCCCTTTAATAAAAACCACTTTGAGTTTGCGATTGTTTCCCTCTATTACGACATTTAGAGGAAACCTCGGCAATAACTGCTGCTACTGTGGCTGTCGACAGACACGGCGAAGAATCAGATGTTTCCACAGAAGCATTTCAGTCTCTATCAGAGAGACGAAGCAGAGTCAGGAGAACGTCGGCTGTCATCAGACGGTGAAGTGTTTGTGTCGGAGCCGCTGGCAGAGCGGAGAGCGACACAACGCAGCAGAAACACGGAGCTGGAGGAGATGATTTTATGGCTTAAACGCCACCGGATTGCTCCTTTAGTTTAACCTTAAAATATGTAGTGATGCATTAATTTTTAATATGCATTTGTTTTTAAGACCTGATGTGTTTTAAATCATATTGGGGCAGAAACAATCAGATTATTTGTGATTAATTATTGAAATAATCAACCAATTTAGTAATTGATTAATTGATTAATGGTTAACTGGAGTATAGAGACTGTAAAACGTGCCTTTAGCTGACAGAGCGACCCGATTAGAGAAGTAATTATACCGTAATTGTTAAAATAAATGAGTAAATATTTTGTATTGGATCAAAAACCTTTTGTTTGCGGAGAATCAGGCGAAGAGAATTTGGTAATTTATTTGACAGTCTCCTTATGGGAAGAGGATACGACAAACGATCTAATTAGTAAGGGTGTAAACCATCATGGCGATTCGATTCAGTTTCGATTTCCTGACCCAACGATTCGATTATTTTCGATTCTCAAGAATACACCACGATACGATTCAATTAATTGGTTCATTTTGTTTCAAATTTGAAATAAATCAATTAAAGCTGTAAAAGTGTTATGCATTTTTTTGAGAAACTACAGCAAATAACAGAAGTAGAAAAGTTTTACTCCACCTATTCCTATTAAAACCTCATTCACTGAAAAATAATAATCCCCCTGCGTTATAGATTCTGAAAGGACGTGCATCAAAAAATACTGCAAAAAATGAGTGCAATGCAATACCTCGGCTCCAGACGTCCTGCCCCTCCACAGACGCTCCGCTGCTCCTCTCCAAGATTGTAGCTGACCGCAGACAGGAGGCCGGCTTGTTTTGTTTTTATGACCGAAATTGTGGAAAACAACTCGTGAAGTTTGACCCGCTAGAAGAGCGAGGTGAGCGAGAACGCTGGGACCCTTTTTCCACCTGGATCTCCGCTCTTTTTGGCCCTCATGTCCCTCCGTCGTCGGACTAAACTCGTCCCCACTTCCTCGCCGCCTCGGCCGTATCTAGACCCACAGCGTGTAGCTCAGACCACGCTTCAATACTGAGCATAATTTAAAAATGTCTGCATCAAGCTCACTGCAACACACTGCTGTAAGAGTATAACCAGGAAGCGAGGTAGGAGGGCAAAATAGGTTTAGTGGCACCGCAGCACGGGAGGGAGAATTACGTCCAATGGATAAAAATAGACCGGAGGGGAAAAAAAAAACATAAATCGATACTCGATACGTGTCGATGCATCGGATCGTCGGCTTTTGGATCGATGCATCGATACAAAACCGTTATTATTTACACCCCTACTAATTAGTCTAATTAGGGCTTACAGAGGCAGGAAACAACAAGTTCATCACACTGTTAAGCAGAATCATCTCTGGAAATCATGCGGCACGGTAGGGAATCTAGGATTTTTATGAACGTCTGAAATTTCCTGATTATGGAGGCTGACTGTAAGGAGATGAGGCAGTCTGCTCATGCGCCCTTTATCTGACATCCACACCAGAACTGAACCGTGCCGAGCCTTACTGATGAACTAGTACCGTGTTGACATGGTTCCGTTGTGTCTGGCACGGTCCGGTTAGATCTGCGTATCATTTACACTTAACCGTTATCTCGTTTCCGTCGGACCGTTCTCAGCACGGTTTCAAAAGGGTCGTGGAAATGGCGCTACATCTGATTACTTTAGTTAGTACAAATGATCCAGACTTTTCCTGTCAGTTTAGTCCTTCAGTCTGAATAGAAATAATCCATTTATGTTCCATAAGGTGTCTGATGGCTTCTCTAATCCCAATCAGGTGTAACAAAGCCTATTTTTATCAGTATTAATTTGCCTTTCTTCTGTTTTTTTTCCTCTGGTCATAAACTGCTGATTCTGCTCGTTAAAAACCTGCCAGGCTTTATAAATGTTTCTGCTGTATAAATGTTTATGTATTCATCTTAGCCGCAGCTAAGATGTCTTTCTTTCTTTTATTTTAATCTAATTTCTGATGGCTTTAATGTTTCACCTTTCAGAGTTGAAAACATCAGTTTTTGTTTTGTTTTTTTTCTGCAGAGCCGACACAAATCTACAGGTTTCTCCGCACTAGAAACCTGATCGCTGTGAGTTTTTCCTCCTCCTCCTCCTCCTCCTCTTCCTCTCAAACAGCAACGTAACGGTAGATAATAACCCTCCTCCTCTCTTCGTTGCTCTCCAGCCTATTTTCCTGCACAGGACGCTGACTTACATGTCACACAGAAACTCCAGGAGTAACGCCAGAAGGTAAGATCTCTGCAGATCTGCGGGTTGAAACTTGCAGGTTGAAAACTGGATTCCCTGTTTTCTTAGAAAGCAGGTCAACGGTTATCGTGAGTGAAAGCAGACCGACGCGGCGGCTGTGTGGCGAGGTAGATCGGTTAAGAGGAGCTTTTTTCAGTTGAGGCTGCTTTGCATACGGAGGCAGAAGCTGCAGGAAGGAGTGAAGATGGAGCTGATACACGTGGGGCTGGCTGTGGTTGGGGGCGGGGGGGTGAGAGGCTGCAGATGGCAGAGCTCAGCGATGTTTGGGTTCAGAGGATGACGGGTTTAAAGTGTGTGGAAACGCCTCCTGATGACATCGGGGAAGTTTAGTTTAGAGAGTAAACTGTTGGAATGAGTGACGTGAAATGTGTTCGGTTTGTTGGAGCAGAAGATGTTAACCCATTTAGGCCTAAAACGCCTGGAAAAAAACACCTTAAAAACCTATGGCCGATTTTAAAAAATACCCCTAAAACCTGAAGTTTTTCTGTAAATTCAGCAACTGTGTCAACGCCTAGTAAATTATTGATATCTCAGCTTCTGTAGCAGATAGAAACAAAATTCAAAAAGTATTTGAAAGCTTACACCTGTGGCTTTCCTGGGAAATTGAGTTTATTTAGATACTCCTTCACAAAAATAAACAATGTAAAAGTAAATTGAACATTAATATTTTCAATCAAAAATAGTAAGAAAAAAATAATAAATAAGTAATATCAACTTGTGTCAGTGACTTGATGAACTGTTAAGAACAAGAACAGAACATACTGATGACTTAAACAGTCTGATTCACATGTAACGACGATAGTGCTTGCCGAAGCACTCAATGTGCAGTGGCAGGCTGCACTGTTTACAACCATACACAGTTGGCCCACCTACTTTTTCAGTGTCCGAGACAAGC